>NC_040011.1:30840982-30908198 GCF_000972845.2 Larimichthys crocea | reverse complement strand
CGAAAAAGCATTTGAGAGATCAACTACTGAGAAAAACTTAGCCATCTGCAGGCACTTGTGATAAAATAGTGTAGGGATTTGGAACATTTGGAGCACTGGCTGTACTTGCAGCATTCACAGCTTGTAGGTCTTGTACAAATCGCCATTCAACTGGTTGGCCTTCATCCCTAATTTTTTTGACAGGGAATAAAGGTGTGCGAACTGGAGGAATCAGGACATGGAACAATTACGCCTGCTCGCAAACGTGATTGAACCTGGAGTAATGCCATCAATAGCCTCTTGTTTTTAAAGGATATTGTTGTTTGCATGGGCGAAAGTCAGATTTTGCAGTTATCATTACTGGCTCACAACCCTGAATTAGTCCTACATCATATTTATGCTTTTGCCCACAAAATATCAGGCACTTCTTTCAGAGCAGTACATGCTTAACATTCTCGTGATAGTCGACATATTTCTTGTGTGAGAATGAGGCGTCAAACCAGCAACATCTGCACAGTGCATGTTGCCGTGGAAAGAGAAGACTGTAATGACTGTTTATATACCTGCAGCTGAGGAGAGTAAGTGACCAATGGGCTCACTTGTGCTTTTCCAGTCTTGAATATGTACCATCTTTCTACAAAAACCCCAATCTTCCATCTATCCTTCACGTGTTGGGAAAAAGGACACTGTGAGGAAAAGAATTGTTTGCATCAAAAAGTCTTTTCTGATTTCATCAAACAAACAGAAAGCGCTTCGCGGTGGTCATCCCAGAAAAGGGAGACCGTAGTCAGCGTTCTTGTGTCACTTGAGCCCATGTGTGTTCATAGTCAGAGTCCGGGCCCAAGATTACATGAGATGTACAATGTAATCATTGCTTTGTTAGAAATCTTGTATCTGTAGGAGACACAAGCGTTCTTATTTTTTGTATTCAGCTGTCAGTGGGTGCACGAAGCCTCTACTTCACTTGATATGCATACAACAATTGTCGGGGGATCATGCATAAACAGCTATCAATGATTCATCGGGTCCTGTCAGGGAGTTGTAGCGAACTCCACCTTTAAACGCGCAAGAGTATATATCAAACATATCCCAATTTGTACACATGAGAATCTCTGCCGAGCAGATTAACAGGGCAGAGAGTTGAGAATCGAATGCGCTTTATTTGCCCCCTCTGGTGTAATACAACGCAGAGGAGCGGTTCACTTCTCTTTAATCGATTGGCCAGATGCTGCCGAATACACATGTTACCAGTCATTTTTGTTTGTGTGAAATGTGGAAGCCATAATCACAGCATTGTAGCTCCTGAATCACCAAAAACATCACTTCATCCCTTCTATTGTCAATGCATATAAAGGAAAAACAGTTTTAGGATCCACCTGCATATTGTACATAAGTTTCAACCTGGTGTGTTTTTTCTGTTCAAGATATCTTATAGCATTATGTACATGAGCATGAACATGCTGGTGTGTGTGCTTCCTGGCTATCATCATTATGTAAAACATGCAGTGGCTGTGTGTGTGTTTCACTTCCCTGTTCTGCCGAGCCTTCGAGTGATGTCCCTCGCCCTTCGTCCTGTCCCTGTCAATCAGACATACCGTGTGCTCGTGCCTGTTCATCCGAAGCAGTCATAGGACAGTCTCTAGACCAGTGTCCAATTTTGCCACACCTGTAACAGGTGTTGGGATTTTCAGAGCCTTGTCCCTGCTGACCTCCTCGTCTGCCTCCTCTACCACCTCCTTTTCCTTCGCGTCCACGGCCTCTGCCGTCCTCGCTGCCCCTGCATGTTGCCAATGCAAATACATTAGTGAGGGCTGCCATGTGCAGTTCTTTTCTCGTCTTTCCTGCTTAGCCTTCTTCTTCTGTTGCTGAGTCAGTTGTTACATGGCGTGCATGTCGCTTGAGATCATTCAGTCGACATTCTTCTTTGCACCCCCACATATGTGCGGATAACAATATCATTGAACTCAGGGAGCATACCTGTGGATGGATTGCAGGGTGCTCTCCGATGCACCAGGCTGCTCCAGCCCACTATGTTCATTAAAGATGGCAGTCAATCTGGTACATAGTCATCGACCTGTTCTTCTGGTTTTGTTTGCAGCTGGCTATTTTAGACATATCAACCTTGGGAGGAAAGGCTTTCCTCAGTGCGTCACCTAGCTCAAGGAGCGCATCTCGTATTCCATGTTTTTTAGCATGAGCCCAATCTCGTGAACAATTTTCAACTCCGGCCTGGGAATACGTTGGGAATTTTCAGCAGGTTCCCTGGCCCAAGTCTCTTTGCCAGAATCCTTCGTATTTGAACTCCTGTAGGTCGGAATTCTTGACAAAAATTCAGAAAATGTTCAATAAATTTGATTCCTGAGTTGCGTGGATCTGGCAGGTGTTCTGCCGCCTCTCTTACATCAGCTGCTGTCCATGGCCGATGCATGAGGATAGGACCATCCGGTCCAGCCACCTCGACCATGGGAAAGGTCGAAGCAGTCAGTGTGTCAGTCTTAGAGACTTGAAGTCTGGTCTGCATGGTGTGTGTTGACTTGAATACTGGTGGTACAGGAGGTGGCGGTGATGCAGGCAGCACGACATCTTCATATTCTTCCTTCTCTTCTTCTTTCACATGTGTTATCTGGCTCGTCGTATCCTCCCATTGCTCCGGACACGACAGGTGTTCGTTGAAAGGGACAGGACTCCAGGTCTGGGTTCACCTTCAGGGCCTGCAGTTCTGTAACAGAATACACAGAAGTGGGTGCAGTAGGAGGTGAAAGAACATATGGTGGTGGACATTGTGTTTTCTTCATTTTCTGTTTTTCACTATTCTTTCTAACTGGTAATACCTTCTGACACTGCAATCTCTTCGTCTGTCAGCTTCTGCTTTCCAGTTACTCAACACTTCCTATGTTTTTTATTTCTTCAAATCCTTCACCTTTATGCTCTTTCCCTTTTTCATTTCTGACTCCTTGTAGTCTAATTTTCTTTCCAACTGTCTTCTCTTTCATGCTCAGGATCCCCCTTTAGGGAAACCCAAACTCATTTGTCCATGCATTAGAACAATCAATACATTCAGAACCATATTTTGAGGTCATAATGGTGACGATGGGGCCTCCTGGAGGAGTCAGCGACTTAGACTTTCTATTCCCATTTTCCAATATGGGTGAGAGCTCTCTTTTATTTCACAGGCGTCCCCGGAGAAGGGTGATTCTTAAGATACAGAAGACTGTCCCTGAAGTACAGAGATCGGACTCTTGCCCATCCCAGATTGGACTTTAACCAATCTTGATCAAGGTTGACTTTAACCAACCCGATCCAAGGTTGGACTTTAACCAACCCGTCTAGTCGCCACTCGTCAAGTTTTACCCCTTCACCACACTATGCCTCTTTTCTCTTTTTTTTTTCTTTTTTCTTTCTTTTTTCAGTCTTCTATTTTTTTTTTTTTTTTTTCAAGAAACTGAAAGTGTCTCACCAAATTTCTTTTTTTTTTTCTTTTGAGTTCGTGATCCCAACGCCGGCGATCACGGACAAAATGATCAGTCCTCCCGTCTCTTAATTATTAATCGAGGTTGGAGGCCGGATTTCTTTTCTTAATCCGGGGAAGCCACTCCACTGGTCACTGTCCGGCGACCGGTCGGGGGATCCTGTTCGTGACGCCAAGTTTGTCATGGAAATTCGATAAAGACTGAGAACACGATCAGTATTAAATGAGAACTTTATTCTTGGCCAAGGAGAGACAACAGTACGACTACAAGAGTCGCAAAGTTCTCTCTGCTGATAATACATTCAACTGCTCCTTTTGTAGACATTTCTCCCCCTCCCTCTCCTCTGAGGTAATAAAAGAAACTCTAAATGCAAAGGGGGGTTACCCTCGTAATATCTGCTTTACTCCCCTTCTGCACCGTGGCTGGTACCAACATCTCTGGGACAGAAAGAAAAGTCTACACTCAAACATATATCACCCATCAGGAGGCAGTCTCCTAGATAGGACAAAGTTCATACAAAGTTAAACATAAAATATAATTGTAAAACAAAGTAAGCATAAAATAGTAAAACAGAGGTTAAAAGAATTTTTCCACTACACTATTTATCAAACCAGAGGCAGGTCGACACAGGTACAGTATTTGTCAGAGATGAAACTTTCTGACATCAGATCAGATGTAACTGTTACATCTGATATGGTCATCACATAATGTGAATTCCTCATGGTTGCTCTAGTGAGTATTTGTGGCAGCAGGATGGTGCATGGGTAACTGAGTCAAAATAAACTTTAGTGCTTGTGGTGGTAATGTTCGTTGACTCACAGTGTCAAATCAAATCAAATGATTTTATTGTATAGTCCAAAGTCACACAAGTACATTTCGCCTCGGAGGGCTTTACAATCTGTACAGGGAGTGACACCCTCTGTCCTCATATAACAAAACAATTATTATACAAAGCATTATCATTGCAACTCAACTGTAAACACGCTTCAGTTCCTAAACACTGAGGAATAGTGCTCAAGTTATGACACACAGCCTCAAGCCCATTGGAGTGACACCCTCTTTTCTGTCCTTAGACCCTCGGTTCGAGTGAGGAAAAACTTGCCCACAAAAACCCTTTAACAGGGAAAAAATGTGGAAGAAACCTCAGGAAGAGCCACAGAGGAGGGATCCCTCTCCCAGGACGGACAGACGTGCAATGGATGTCACGTGTACAGAACAAATCAACACAAACATATTGTACAATTACAATGACTGACAAAATGACAATGAATTACAATGAATGATAAAATGACAATGAATCACAATGAATGATAAAATGACAATGAATCACAATGAATGATAAAATGATTACAGTAGCAGTGGAACCTGTGATAGAGATAGAGAGACACAGATGCACAGCAGCAGCAAGTCATAAACTAACTATAAACTGTAATGGAGATATGGTAGCAATAATGACAGTGATAATATATGTAGTGGACGTCATGCAGGATCACAGCAGCAGCCACGATCCAGCCAGTGTGGCTTATTTATGGGACTTTAACAAATGTGGGACACATTTTTAATGTATTTGTAATTTGTAATTGTTGGCTTGGATCTGCACATAGGATTTGATGAACATAAAAAATATAATTGTTGCCAGCCATCACCTTAGTTTGGTCTCGAACTTTACAATCACTCGTGTCATGTCTTCGTGTTCCCCTGGAGGAACTATGATCCATATGCCTTCTTCATGCTTGTGAAGGCAGTTAATGTATCTATGGCTACCGAGATGTGATGAGCCTGGACGCTGTCACATCATTCCTCCTCAGAGCCCCCAGTGTGTAGGCTCAGTCACTTCCCATCTGCTTCTTTGTCACACACAGCTGACAGGTGGAGGAGATGATTCATTGAGCTTCCATCAACCAGTGAGGCTCAAATGAGGGGAAGTGATTTAATCCATGTAACTCCAAGCAATTAGGAACCTAACAAGCTTCAAGCATGCTGTAGATGAAAGTGGTGATGACAGGAGCAAAGTTTTAATTTCTGAAGTGGCAGATATCATATTTGTTTCAATTACTTTGGAGGTAAAATGGCTGATCAGCTTTAAATGGGATCGGTTACTGAGAGCCCTGAACGCTGCTTTCAGAGCAGGTGATGAGGCTGGTCTGAGATCAGCTAGAGCCAACCTGTCCCGTGGCATCAGCCTTGCAAAGTAGCAGTACACCAGCAGGATAACCCACCACTTCACCGACAGCAGAGACACAAGGAGCCTGTGGCAGGGGTTACAGACCATCACGGACTACAAACCTCGACCACAGACCTGTGACAGTGACATCACTCTGCTCAACGATCTGAACCACTTCTTTGGACGGTTTGAAGCTGACAACAGCACCCCTGCACTGAAGACAACACCCCCTCCAGATGACCAGGTGCTGTCCCTGTCTCCGGCAAGCGTGAGGAGATCCCTCTCCAGGATCAACACTCGCAAAGCTGCAGGACCTGACAACATTCCTGGTCGTGTGCTGAAGGACTGTGCAGAGGAGCTCACAGATGTCCTCACAGACATCTTCAACACCTCCCTGAGCCAAGCTGTTGTCCCCACCTGCTTCAAGTACACCACCATCATCCCGGTTCCAAAGAAGGCTTCTCTCTCCTGCTTCAACGACTACCGCCCCGTGGCACTGACCCCCATCATCATGAAGTGCTTCGAGCGGTTAGTCATGCAGCACATTAAATCCATCCTCCCTCCGTCCCTGGACCCCTACCAGTTTGCATATCGGGCCAACCGGTCCACTGATGATGCAATCACCACCGCTCTCCACTCAGCTCTCACCCACCTGGACTCTAAGGACTCATATGTGAGGATGTTGTTCTTAGATTTCAGTTCAGCCTTCAACACCATCATCCCCCAGCAGCTGATACAAAAACTGGACTCTTTAGGACTAAACATCTCACTCTGCAACTGGTTGCTGGACTTCCTGACCGGAAGACCACAGGCAGTACGGGTCGGCAGCAACGCATCTAGCACCATCACGCTGAACACAGGGGCGCCCCAAGGATGCGTGCTCAGCCCCTTACTGTTCACCCTGCTGACCCACGACTGCTCACCAACACACAACACCAACCTCTTCGTCAAGTTTGCGGACGACACGACTGTGGTGGGGCTCATCAACAAAAACGATGAGTCAAATTACAGGGATGAGGTGAGCCGACTGGCCAAGTGGTGCAGAGACAACAATCTCTCTCTGAACGTGGAGAAGACGAAGGAGATTGTTGTCGACTTCCGGAGAGCCCCCACCCAGCACCACCCACTAACCATCAATGGAGCTGCAGTGGAGAGAGTGAGCAGCACCAGGTTCCTGGGTGTGCTCATCACTGAGGACCTCTCCTGGAGCAGCAACACCGCATCACTGACCAGGAAAGCTCAGCAGCGCCTCTATTTCCTCCGCAGGCTGAGAAGAGCCAGAGCTCCAGCCCCCATCCTACATACTTTCTACCGTGGAACCACCGAGAGCACCTGACCAGCTGCATCACTGTGTGGTACGGTGGCAGCACTGCATCCTGCAAGAAGACCCCGCAGCGCATAGTGAGAGCAGCTGAGAGGATCATCGGTGCCCCCCTCCCCTCCCTCCAGGACATTTACAGCACACGTCTGGCCCGCAAAGCTCTCAGCATTGTGGGTGACCCCACCCACCCCAATCACCAACTCTTCAGCCTCCTGCCTTCTGGGAGGAGAATGAGGAGCCTCCGGGCGAGAACCAGCAGGCTGAGAGACAGCTTCATGCACCAGGCTATCAGGATGCTGAACTCCCAGCACTGCCCCCCCTTCCTCCTCCGCCCACTGCCCCCACAAACTCTGGACACTGCTTTCGATGCTCTGTATGTCCTGTACACATAGCAGCATTGACAATAAAGTTGACTTTGACTTTGACTTTTGACTTTGATATTTTGGTTTGGCCAAGGAGAAAAAAGAAGTTGTGACTTTTGACATAAGTCTTCTCCACAGTGTAAAACAAAAATGACACATCAAATGCACTTTACCAAAGAGCTAAAATCAGACATACTGGTGCTCTTGACTCCGGGGCAGATCCTGTATTTGATCATCATGGGTCAATCGCTGGGCTATGTACCAGCTGGATGAAGTTTACACTTATTTTACAACAGGGCTCTTCATGCCTTCATCTCTGGTTACTTAGCAAATTGGTAAATAACCCAATTACACATGGGCAAACAAGTATCTACTCATGACGCTTGGTTTCAGAAGATTCATTCTTTATTGGTACATAGTATTTGTTTTGATGTGCAAGTTTCAGTCCAATCTATGTCATTACACAAAAAGCAATGCAAGGATAACATGGCAGGAAAACCCAGTCTCAAAATGATTGAACTACATAACTAACTGTAGTGGAAACAGAGGGCAACAGACAGAGGTTAGTGTGTAGACACAAGAGGAATAAACACTCACTGCTACAAACCATTGCAGCAATCTGGCAACATGAACAATTATAAAAGGCATCAGCCTACAGAATAAGAAGAGCAATAAAGGAGGCAAAAAGAGTCTACAGGAAGAAAGTGGAACTACAATTCCAGAAAGGTCGAAGAACTACCACAGATTACGAGCTCACCACCCCCTTCCTCATCCTCCTCCTCAAGTGCTGATGTGTCTCTAGCAGGTGAGCTAAACTAAAACTAACTTGAAAATGCTTTCCTGAAAAGTATTGATGAGCATCACACAAACCAGCTACATAATATCCCAAAGGGTGTTGATTTTATCGTGCATTGGCTGGGAACCACCAATACACCACCAATGCCATGACAGAAGCTGTGGCAATCTTGGCACACATGATAAACAATTCAAAAGTCTTGCCATTGAGCTTTATTTCAACCTCAACCACAACCTGCTTCTCCAGGAGAAAGAAATAGCTTGTGACACAGAAAAGCTAATTAATATGAACTAATTAAAAGCTAAATTAATTAATAACCCTAACCTTAATATTAATTTTGTATTAAGCTTAACTTCTAAGAGTACAGTGTTTTTTTTTTTTCCTCTTCACTTTTATGTGTTCAAACTGAACACCAGTAGGTCTGATGGTCCAGAGACAGCCCTCAGCACCATGGACAGCACTCTGACAGTCACAGGGCTGAAAGCAGAGGAGCTGTCTGTTCACTGTGGTGCTGAAGCAACATCTGACTAACAAAACAGATTCTTTTGGGGCAATGACCTCACAAGTGGACTTTGACATGAAGGCAAGAGACAACAATGAAGCCTCATTCAGACAGTGAGACAAAAGACAGATGCAATATTTAATAAATCCATTTTAAAAAACCTAAATGCTTCAAAAACTGTCCAGCTACACAGAGAATTATGATTTTACTGCTTTATTTCTGATCTGACTCCAGTGGAAAGCACCTATCACATTTCTGTTCTGAGCATGCTGTCGTAACAATATACAAAATTTACAAGAACCAAGCAAAATATGATTAGCTGCTTGTTGTATTGTTGATAGTTGCAGATGTAAGCTCAGGATAAAAACAGCACATTATTTTACACCTAGTGTGCATCTTGGACAGTTCATAAGAGTTTATAAAATCCCAAATATGTCCAGAGGTCTGCTTTGAAAATACTCACTGCTAATTCTGTTTTTCTCCATCATATCTACCAACATATAATGTTGATAAGCCAATGATGCTCCGATAGCCTAACATTCATTCAATGCAAGAGAGATATATTATTATTATTATTATTATTATTAAAAACTTAATTGTTCAGCTGATGCTGAAAAATTAACAATCAGCGTCCACTCAGCTCAGTTGTGTTGTGTCACACACACTGATGAAGAATTATTTACATCTGCATTGTGATGCGTCTCAGAATCGATACATTTCCACACAAATGATTTGATTTAGAAATAGAAAAGTGTAGCTAATTATTTTCAAAACACTGATGAAAAGCATGATTTGGTACTGCTGCACACACAGTGGCTTTGCCTATCTGAAGACACTTAAACAAACAGGTGCTTGATAAAATCAACCTGTTACATCAGGGCATGGCAGCCCATCATATACCCCAGATACCCCTGGAAGAGCACTTGCCCTCCCCTATCTGAATGGCATTCAACAAGCCTGTCAAAGTTGTGTAGTAAACGTTCTTGCTATTTTCCTGTTGTAGTGGTCAGACGGACATTCTCGTCATCACAAAGCTTGTCACTACAAACTACCAAACTTCTTTCTTTCACCATTCTTACTCTATTACTATTTTAGAGGGAGTTCTGAGTGTCTGTGCTGTTGTCTTTGTCTGGTCACCCTAACCCTAACCCTAACCCTAACCCTGCACCTTGATATTCTGTATGATATTCTCCAGCAATTTCACGACCTGCTGTATGTCTTAATTTGTGTCTGGAGACAACATTGAGACTCTCACATATTTAAAGCTTGAAAAGACTTTAGAACTCATTTCTTTAATCCTGCTGCTTCACCGGGCTGATCCTCCTTGTCACTGGTCAGAGCCATCTGTACCCTACAGCAGTAACACCAACGTGTGGTATAATGTTAGAGAGGATTTTATTTACGAGCTTGATGTCAAATTTTAAAAAAGTGTCAGTTCAATTTTCATGGCAACATCTACTCGGACACTCCCTTTAACAGATCTTGAGTAGTATTCATGATCACATCATTGTTTTATTTCAGCCACACTGTCCTCCTGAACTACAAAGAAATTACATACACACACAGAGTATACATACACACATACATATCTTGCAGCACAGCTTCATAGCCCATCAACAGTTCAGTGATGTCCAGCACTGTGCACTTCAACGGTGCCATAAAGTTTACACTGTACACCACACAGGCTCCAACATGTAACTGACTCATCAAGTTAATTTTTTTCAAATGTCAAATGTCCTCGCAGTCTAACCCAGGGTGAACTGTGGCTCCAACATTAACATTTCTCACAGCATGCTCAATCAAGTTTTGGAGAGTAATAAAACTAGCTACACTTTGACACAGGCCTTTTTTCCATGTGTAATGAAACCTTTCAGAAATACATCAATTGTGCCGATTCATTTTAAAAGGACCACAAGGTTTACAAGACCCTCTAGTGATCATATAATGTTGTACAGCATGAGGAACTGCAGCTTATCAATGCAGTGTGGCATCATCTTTATGTATCACTATTATAGAATGTATAGACTGTTGAGAGTCTGAAGCTCTGTCCAGTAATCCCTCACATGAATACATGAACCTGTAAACTCTTTGTCATGAAGCCACTTCACCTGAATCACAATGACCAATCACATTACCCACAATTCACCCAGGTCAGAATCAGAGCAAACAAAGGAGGGTCAGTATAAATCAGTTCAGTTCCATAAAGGAAGAGGCAAGTTCATACAGTTCATACAGTTGACATGTGAAAGTGTCCAGAGTTCAACGAAACAATGACACTCTTCAGGATTCCAACAATAACCAAAACATAGAAACTGCGTCCAAATAAAGTTCAGTAAATTGTGTTAGAGTAAGCCCTCTCTGCATAGCAAACAATAAAAGATCTCTGAGAAGAGCACTTACTCCTGCAGGGAAACCTGAAACTGTCAAACACGTTACGCTGTCGGACTCACCTCCGGTACCGGACGCTGGCTCGGCTGTCATCATGAACATTAGATTTGAGGGTCAGGTGAAGAGGACCAGTTGTTGTAGTATAGAGAGGGACAGCTGCTCCGGGTGTCTGTTCGCACTGACCGCGGACTGTACACCAGGCCGGGGATTGGCTGCGGAGGCTCTACCTGCACACCTTCACAGGTTTCTGCAGTGACACGGTAAACCACCATCTCGTTTTTTCATGTCTGTATTTAAATGAGGTGGATGACTCTGCAATCCCATTGGCTGAACATAAGAGGCCTGACAGTGACTATTCTGACGTGTTCCATGTAAACGCTGCTGTGACACACATTGCTGTCACCTTCCTTTGTGTTTTTATAATGTTTTGTATGGATTTCTAAATAAATGCAGATTCAAATTCAGGATCTAACACAGACACACTAAGGATAATTGTGTGTTGTGTGAAAAAGTGTTTGCCCCTTCCTGATTTCTTAGTCATGTTTCACACTTAAATGTTTTAGATCAAACAAATTTAAATATTAGACAAAGATAACACAAAATGCAGTTTTTAAATGAAGTTTTTTATTATTAAGGGGGGAAAAAAATAAATCCAAACCTACATGGCCCTGTGTGAAAAAGCGATTGCCCCCTAAACCTAATAACTGGTTGCCTTAGGAGCAAAAACTGCGATCAAGCGTTTGCGATAACTGGCAATAAGTCACATTGCTGTGGAGGAATGTTGGCCCACTCATCTTTGCAGAATTGTTGTAATTCAGCCACAATGGAGGGTTTGAGCATGAACCGCCTTTTTAAGGTCATTCCACAGCATCTCAATCGAATTCAGGACAGGACTTTGACTAGGCCACTCTTCATTTTGTTTTTCTTAAGTCATTCAGAGGTGGACTTGCTGGTGTGTTTTGGATCATTGTCCTGCTGCAGAACGCAGGTGCGCTTCAGCTTGAGGTCACGAACAGATGGTCGGACATTCTCCTTCAGGATTTTTTGGTAGACAGCAGAATTCACTTTTTCACACAGGGCCATGTAGGTTTGGATTTTTTCCCCCTTAATAATAAAAACCTTCATTTAAAAACTGCATTTTGTGTTTACTTGTGTTATCTTTGTCTAATATTTAAATTTGTTTGATGATCTCAAACATTTAAGTGTGACAAACATGCAAAAAATAAAGGAAGGGCCAAACATTTTTTCACACAACTGTACATAATTAATAACAATGCAGACAAACAGGCGTCACAGAAGCTCACAGACAATAATTCAAATGTTTGCTTCAGTGTGTGAACTTCAATTTCTGTTCTTAAACAAAATCCATAAATTCAATGACCCAAGCAGGATGTACGTGCATGGTTAAAACATACATGACCCCTAACAGAACATGACACACACAATGAGTAGGAGGAGCTGCAGACACACTCAGTCAGCTCCTCTGTCCTCCTCCTCTGGCTGTATGTGAAGTGTCTGAACACAAGAATACGTTGTGTTAGGCTGGAGATGCTGATCTATTTCTGCTTAGTAACATGAAATAAACAGTACATGCAAATTCAAGTTTGTTTACTGATACACAGAGCTATCAGAACTTGAGTTTGGAGCCAGTTGCTCCTCGTTTTTGTGTTGCTGTGCTTGAAGCTGCAGACTTGACAGGACTGTTTCACTTCAGACACTCTGAAGCCGTTCTCTTAATATCCCTGTGGGTAATGTAATGCAAATGATTCAATTGGTCATTTGCACTTTGATATCTATAGATAGATTGTTGAACAGCTGAGCTGAAATCAGTGTGTGAAACACAGGGGGTCTCCATAACTGACAGCCTGGACAAAAAAGAAAAACTTAAGAAAACTTAATGAGTCTTAATTATTTAGCTAATTATATTTTACATTAATCTAAACTGTGGTTTATTTTTTTATGTAATTACTGAAATCTTTGACCATTCTAATAGTAACACAATAAAAATAAAATGCCGTCAAGCCAAGCAGCAAACTCTGTGGCTGTGAGATCAAGCCAACGAAAAAAGTGCCAAAGAGAGTACTAAAAGTTTTACGAATAAGTGGCTACAGAATAAGTCAGTCTCCATAAGCCTTTATGTTACAATGTCCAACATCACAGCACGATAAACTTCACTAACTTTAATGTTTTATTAAACGAAATTAAATAGAAAATGTATGCAGAATTAAGTGTGGCTGCTTTGATTGACAGGTGTGAGTTTCTCAAAGGTTCTTCAGAAACCTGTGGGTAATGACTGATATAATTGGGTATCATCTAATAACATATAACAACAACTAATAACTAATCGCCTAAAGGAAGCATATGCCTTAATGAATGACCAATGTGAGCATGAGGAACATTTATTCAGACTAGATCTACATGTAGCATGATCAACATTTGTATCTTGGCAGTTTAACCTATAGTTCAATTGATGTGACATGAACATTGTTGCCCTGCAGTTTAGTTTACTGTGTGTTGCTCATTGCTACTTAATCACAGTTACGGTGTACTGGAGTGAAATTGGAGTATCAGTTACTGAAAAGAATCAGTTGTTTCCACGGTCATTGTACCATATAAAGTCTAAGAACAATGGAGCTGTAAGTCTCCATAGATGTGCCGTACAGTAGGTGTGTCCTACTTTAAACTTTGCCGCCCTCTGATGAAATATGCATGGCCCAGCCCACATAAATGTTTCACACACTCCCCAGGACTAAATTACTTAAGTTTTGGAGAAAGCTAGACTGCAAGGAGGCTGTGCTGTGCACAAAGTAGAGATTCATTTCAGGAATTGTGATGTTTGGGAGAGGCTCAGAGCCGCAAGGAAAACATGTGCCTTGCAGCTCTGTTTTTATTATTGAAGGATTTAGAGGTTTAGTAGGAGAAGGGGGAAGTGGTGCAGGCTCAGTTGAAGGGTTTGTTTTTAGCCTTAAACAGTCGTTCACTGAGAGTCAGAGATGTGTGTTTTCCCTCAGGACAGAGACTGAAATGGACAATTCATTCCCTATATTACCCTATCCCAATGTTTTTTTTTTCTCTTACCTTGTTTGTCTCTCCTGCCTTTTCTTACTACCTGTGTCTCAGCAGGTCAGAGCAGGCCTCTCAGTTAGTCTTTTCAGTCTGAACATAGAAACCCATCCTTGATCTTGGGAACAGTCTAAAAGAATTCTCAACTGAAACTCTACTTCATAGTTTTCATGTCACCTGCCTTCATCATTGTTATCATGAGAATGAATGAATCACATGAATCTTATTTTAGGCAGCTTAAATCATATGTTAAGATTACACTGGGAAACAATTAAAAAAAAATTTCTAAAACTAAAATTGGCATGCTGATTCCAAAATTGCAGTCAGTTTTCTTCTAGCACGTCAAGTTTTTCCTCCACAGCTTACCCTCCAGATAAGCAAAATTCCACTGATTCGCTGTACTAAGACTTGCCAGCTGATTACGATTGGACTCATCTACAGCTACGTGGCAACTTGTTTGGTGAGAGGTGTGTGCAGCTCCCAATAGGTCAGTACTATCAATATCTGCAACCAGGAAGCTAGCATAGAAAAATGAAGAGGATTTGTGCTGGCTTTTCTCTTAACCTTGTAACCATGGGGTTAACCATGGGGTACTAGGCATACAGTTGTAAGTTCTATTTGGTTTGATGCTGTTTTTGTTGTTTTCAAAGCTTGGAACTATTCCATCTTAGTGTTTGATTTCCATAGGTATATATTTCCTTTGTTCCAGATCATGTCTGCTCCTGCTTCTTCTCGTCATAAATGCCTCAACAACCCTGACTCCTTTTGCTGTATTTGTGCTAGTTTCACCATTCCAAGTCAGAGGAAAGCAAACATCAGTGCATTTGTCAAACAAGCATATTTTGCATATTTTAAAGTAAAACTCTGTGATCAAAACAAGCCATGGGCCCCTCACAAAGTGTGCAAGCAGTGTGTCCAGAGTTTACGGATGTGGACCAAAGGAACACGTGAAAAGTTGGCATTTGGTATCCCCATGGTTTGGCGAGAGCAAAAAGATCATTGCACAGACTGTTACTTTTGTTTAGTGAAAACATCAGGATTTAAGTACAGTATTTTTCATATTTTTTAAGAAAACACGGATCCTATAGTTCAAAAACTTGATGTGATATAGAAAAACTGAGATCAGTTTTGGATTCCGCACCCAAAAATTTGTTAAAGACAGCTGTTAGACTGTCACCCACTTTAACATGAAGAGGAGACAAGAGGCTCTTGCATTATTTGCAATGCCACTTGCATATTGAACACATAGGGCTGTCTGGTGCATGATAGCAGAAGAGCAAAGGCTTAGGTGATGGTGAGGTTATTCAAAGACAGTCATTTAGTCATTTAGGTGACACTTTTATCCAAACCGACTTACAGAGAAGGGAACAATCAAGGTGCAGTGCGATAGGAATGTGTTAGTGCAGCAGTAAGAGCATTTCTAAAGGCCTAGCTGTACCAATGGAATGGCAATTATAAAGGCTGCACCAAAAATATCTTTGATAAGGCAAACACAAGGATGCAAACTCAGGGTTGAAAAAATGTTTGAAGCATCGGCCTTAAGATGTGGATTTCTACCCTAGAATTAATAACATGTAAGGGTAAAAACAGTCAAGAGAGTACAGAGCTGGGTCCAAAATTGTGTTAAAGTGAATAGAGCAAATATGTAAAGGTTATTAAACAATATAAAAACACTGATTGCTGAGCTCCATTCCATTGCCCGCTTGCTCAGCTCTGGTCCTGGTGTCCGTTCCAGTAAAGCTCCCCCTGGCAGCATTCCCCACCTCTGCCTGAAGATTTCCTCCTCCCAAAACTCTGTTACTCTGAGCTTCCAGTCTGGGAAGAGTCAGTCAACAGAACTATTAAGGCCTGATTCATACCAAATCTGGTACTGCAGTGAAAGCACAGGTTTTTTCAATTATTTGTATGGGGATATTGTATTTTAACTGCAATGGTAGAGTAGAGAATTTCACCTTTGTCTGAGTTTAATATCAGAAAATTACAGGTCATCCAGACATATATAATGTGAATAGAATTGGTCTATTTTGGTCTATATTGGAGCACAGATCCTCGTGACTAACTTTGCTGTGTATGGAGACTCATTTACATGTAGACACACATTGAAAAGTATTCTAAATATTCAGTATGTCAGGTTTTAAAGCTGTTTCTAAGACAGACCAGACATTAAAAAACAGCAATAAAATAAAAAACAAGAATTTACTCTTCTACTCTACTCTAAGTTACTCTTCAGGTCTGTAGTTTCTCAGTAGTCTGTTCACAGACAGACACTCAACACCTCTGTGAAAGCTGCTCTGTGTCTTCACTGCGCTGCAATTATTTTAAACTTTGATGAACTGATCTTGGCCCGTTGCTCTTCATCTCCAGCAGTTCTCTGTATTAGGAAAAAAAGGTTTTTCCTCACCACCGTCACAGAGACCAACACTTTCTTGTGGTGGAATTGTTGGTCTGTGTAATAATATTAATTCTAGAAAAATTCTAAAAAGTCTAGACCTGCTCTGTATGGAAAGTATCATGAGATAACTTTTGTTATGATATGGCGCTATATAAATAAAATTGAATTTAATAGAATTGAATTGATTAGTTTTGTGTTGTTGACTGTGGAGCTGCTTTGACATACAGCGGTGTTCAAGTTTGCTGTCTGCATTTCTCTAAATGTTGTTAAATGTTGTTAGCCAGGATTCACATGGGACAGGGTAGCTCCTTTAAAGCCTTCTGATTAAAGGAAAATCTCCCTGTCTCTGTCTCAGAGAACACCAAGATATATAAAGATATATATCTTTTATCAGTGAAATTGCTGAATTGTTATCAGACTCTCAAACTAGATTTCATAAGTTACTGATAATTGGAGATTGCTCTGACGACCCCCTGGGAATCGAGTTTTTAAACCTTCTAGAATCGTTTAACTTTCACATGCTGTGACTGTTCCTACTCATTCAAAAGGCCGTACTCTTGACCTAGTTTTATCCTATGGCACAGAGATCCCAGATGTCAAGTGTTTAGATGCCTTTATGTCAGACCACCAATGCTTTTTGTTTAACATGACCTTGTTTTATCTCTGACCCACCACCTAGATTTTTACCTCATCCTCTGCTGCTAAATTCATTTTTGTTCTTAACATTCCCCTGACTACGTCAGCAATGCTATCAACCAACTCTCAGTTAATTTGGATCACCTCAGGTCGCTCCTTAAGAATTTTAACGCAGAGGTTAAAAACTCTAGAAAGGCTATTTTGCCACATTAATTGAAAAAAAAATCAAATCCAATAATGCTGTTTAACATTGAGAGTCATGTCACTGATCCTCCCTCAGGTCAGATATTAGATGTCACCCCCAATAAATGTGAAAAAAGCCGATAAGACAGAGATTTTGAAAATGAAATAATCAAATTTCAAACAGCCTTGGTTATCTATCTTTTTCTGTTACCCAGCATTGGAGAAACCTTGGTGTCATTTTCAATCATAACCTCAGCTTAGATAAACACATAAACTCAATGGTTCAAGTCCTGTTTTTCTCACTTGAGAAACATAAAAAAAAAAAATAGATTATTTCTGTTTGCAAAACATCTGGAAATTGTGATTTATGCATTCATAAACAGCCGACTAGATTACTGTAACTCACTGCTCTCTGCCATCAAAAAAATCTCTTCAGAGTGGATTTTAAGATCTTACTGATTACTTTTAAAAGGCCTTGCACCAAGTTATGTAGTCGAACCTTTAGTACCCTATGTCCCCCCTGAGATCCTTAGATGCTTCATTCTTGGATGTCCCACTGTCCAAATACACTGCTCGAAAAAAATAAAGGAACACTTTTTAATCAGAGTATAGCATCAAGTCAGTTAATTTTCTTGGATATTGATCCGATCAGGTAAGTAGTTGGGGCGTTGTTAATCATTTTCATCTGTTTTGGTGTTAATGAAATTAACAACAGGTACACTAGAGGGGCAACAATGAAACGACCCCCAGACAGGAATGGTTTTACAGGTGGAGGCTGCTGACATTTTTTTACCTGCTCATCTTTTCTGACCAATTTCTCATTAGTTTTGCATTTGGCTAGGGTCATTATCACTACTGGTAGCATGGTGCAGTACCTGGACCCTACAGAGGTTGCACAGATAGTCCAACTCCTCCAGGAGGTTTGCTGTGTCTCCCAGCACAGTCTCAAGAAGAACATGGAGGAGATTCCAGGAGACAGGCAGTTACTCTAGGAGAGGTGGACAGGGCTGTAGAAAGTCCTTAACCCACCAGCAGGACCAGTATCTGCTCCTTTTTACAAGGAGGAACAGGATGAGCACTGCCAGAGCCCTACAAAAGACTTTCAGGAGGCCACTGGTGTGAATGTCTCTAACCAAACAATCAGAAACAGACTTCATGATGGTGGCCTGAGGGCCCAACATCCTGTAGTGGACTCTGTGCTCACTGCCTGGCACCATGGAGCTTGACTGGCATTTGCCACAGAACACCAGAATTGGCAAGTCTGCCACTGGCGCCCTGTGATTTCACAGATGAGAGCAGGTTCAACCTGAGCACACGTGATAGACATGAACGGGCCTGGTGACACCATGGAGCCTGCAACATCATTCAGCATGACCGGTTTGGTGGTGGATCAGTGATGATCTGGGGAGGCATATCTTTGGAAGGACGCACCATCCGTCGTCTCACTGGGAGCATGCCCTGACATTGTCAGGCATGCATACATGCACGTGGAGGCCATACAAACTACTGAGTACCATTATGAGTTGCTACAAAGACATTTTGGCAAAATGGACTAGCCTGCCACATCATTTTTTCACTTTGATTTTGGGGATGTCTTTGAATTCAGCTCTTTGTAGGTTGATCATTTACGTTTCCATTAATGATGTGGCATCCTTTCATTCCTAACACATTATCCAGTCCATATCAGGAAAGATATCCAGCATGATTGTTTTCCCATTGAGATCTGATGTGTTTTCAAAGTGTTCCTTCAATTTTTTTGAGCAGTGTATATCCGCAAAGGTCCACAAAGGAGCCTTTGCAGTTAGAAGCCCAAAACTGTAGAATGACCTGCCTGAGGAGTTTAGGGCTGCAGAATCTGTGTGAACTTTTAAAATACCGTATTTTCACGACCATAAGGCGCACCGTACGAAAAGGCGCAGTCTCAGTTATGTGTGCCATTACTGTATTTAACACACACATAGGGCGCACCGTACGAAAAGGCGCAGTCTACACACACATACGGCGCACCGCCTTACAACAACACACACACAAGCATACAAGTGTGCGTATTTAAAAATAGAGCGGGAGCAAAACTGAGTTTGATTGTGCTTTATTTCAGTCTTTATTACAAAGTACTAACATTTTTTAAGCACATTACCACAGCACACATTAGCACATTACCGGTAATCGTCATTAATCAAACCCATCGAAGTCCTCATCCTCCGTTTCTGAGTTAAACAGCTGCGCTAAATCAAATGTGCCAGTTCCACTTTCTTCGCAGTCAGAGTCACTTTCCGTGCCGTGCGGCCCCTCGGGAATGATGCCGGCTTTTGGGAAAGCTCGAACAACCAGTAGACACGTTAGCCCACGCGTCTACAATCCATCCGCAAACTGTGGCGTAACTTGCCCGGCGCTGCCTTCCACTCTTTGTGAAACTGTGGTCTCCATCGGTCATCCATCGCTCCCACGCCGCTCGCAGCTTTACTTTGAACGGCCGGTTCACACCATGTCCAGCGGTTGGAGCTTTGTCAGACCTCCCGGATAAACAGCAAGTGCAGCGTTCATTTGTTTCACTTCTTTTTTCCATTGGCTGTGAGATGGGCACGTTGTTTCAACACAGGTTTAACAACACACATAGGGCGCACTGCACTATAGGGCGCGCCGCACTTTTTGAAAAAAATAAAGACGTTTATATGCGCCTTTGGTGTGAAAATACGGTAAAAAATAAAAGGGCCTTTAGCTTTGGCTGACCTTTTTATGTTCTATGTCGTTTTTATTTAAATTTTAATTGATTTTATGCTTTTAACCTATTTCTATTGTTCTTATTGTGTTTTGTTTTATTGTAGTACTTTGTATGTTTTGAAAGGTGCTTTAAATACCATTTATTATTATATTATTATTATTATTATTATTATTATTATTATTAAAATCAATAATTAGATATAGATAGATAAGTATACATTAGCTATAACTTATACTGGCCAAGTAAAGTAATGTAAATCCTGAATATCACATTTAGTGTGACTCTAACTGTGACTGTGACTGTGACTTTCAGCATCCTCCAGTTCATTATGAACACTTTATTTCACTTTTGTCACAGGTTGTCTATAGTTCTTGATTATTGAAATTCTGATGTTAGTAATGAAGTCATATTTTTTTGCCAGGTTGTCCATGTTTATATAGCCTGCATGAAACAACATGGTAAGAATGCACAATAAGTATCTCAGATGCACTTTTTGTTGTCCATCTTCTGAATCCTCTGAGTTTTGCCACTGACCACATCAGTATTATCCACTGTAGCCTAGTGTAAGTGCAGTTGAATTCTCTGAGCACTGTGCATGTCTATTCCTGAATCATCATCATATCTTACTTCACCTTGATAGAAGACAATAAAGTGTTTAGAAAAGGACAGAGGAAGTCTGTGTTTTTGACTATTTGACTGTAGCATGTTTATTTTTAAAGAAAGAAGAATAAAGAAGATAAAGAAGGTAGTCTTCATTAACGACAACAGTAGTGAACACATTCCACCAAACATTCCATTTGTGTATCATAATAAACGTTGTTGTTGAGATAAGTGTAATAGTTAAAGGCTGGGTGTTGTGTTCACTGTTGTGTGAAATGCTACTTAAGACGGATAAATGTTACCAACCGTAGCAATGGTGGACTGAGGCTGTTTCCTAAAATGTTGAACATGGACCAAAGACATGGTCAAGGGTAAATTTTAATAGATGCTAGCTAAAAGGTCAGCACTGTAATCACTGAAATTATTAGGAACCATGAGTATCCTACAAAATTTATCACGATCTGGCCTGTGCTATTTTTCTTTCTTGAAAGTCATTCAGCTGTTCCATTATTCCAGTCAACATAGTGCTGTTGCATTCACTGAGCAGAGTTTAATTTAACAGTAATTTACTGTCGAGCAGTTTCATAGTGTTGGTGACATTTGGACTGTAAGGATGCAGACTGAAGTCGACCAGGCCCCTGGGCTTTCCTCTTGGCTCTGTTGTGGGTTTCAGAAGTCAGGCCTTTCCACTATTAAACAGCTGAACACAATTCATCAAGATTCCTCAGCCAAACAAGACCCCGTTTCATGCTGACGCTCTCTTTTTCTTTGCCCCCTCTCTCTATCTCCCTGACTCTTGAGACTCTCTGCTGCTTTATCTTTACAAACAAAGTGGCTACCAGTCTCTGAGTCAGTCACCCAGAACTCATGGCCAACTGCTGTGTCTCATCGTAAATGCGGACTACGGTAGGTGTCAGGGTGTCTGGAGTTTTGCAGCTCATGTTCTGTGTTTTGCGGTTGTATAGAATTTATACAACCTTTGCTATGCTGAGACAAATGTGTTTACTCTTATTTGTGCTCTGAAATTATTCTGGAAACATTCAAAATCAAATCAAATCACTCACATTACATGCAGTGGCCATTTCAGTTGTTAATCGGCCTGTTGGAAATATGACAGACCTAAACACAGAGTCAGACCCAAGGTTTAAATTAAATTACTGTTGCTGCAGTTAGTATGTATATTCACTTAAAAAGTCCAGTTTAAATCTTCCTTGTGGCTCATTTCACTTTGAAGACTGAGGCACAGGCTACAGGTCAGCCAAAAAGACTGCACCCCAGTAGTAACGAATCCTGCTAGTCAGAATAACAGTGACATCTCCTCGATCCATGAAGTCAGCACACTGGACAGTGATTGTAACACACCTCATGAAGAATGTTACCAAAGATCCAGAAAGCAGCAGGATACAGAATGTAGGCTGAACACTGGTTATCTTCAGCATTTATCAAAACAGAACATCATGTTTAGGGAAACTAACTAACTTTAATGAAACAGGAAGTAAGCCAGCGTCAAAGATCATCAACCAAATATTAATTATATTTATTAATATCTAATTTAAGTAATTTTTGATCAAAGGAACATCTAATCCCCACACACTTGTTTCATTGTGAGACATCGGTTACTATTCTAGTAGTGTTAAAAATCATACATGAACGTGTTTGTCACATCGTCTATAGATAAAGTATGAACTAATGTTCCTTAAATTCTGATTCATCAGCTCAGTCCGGTGAAGGTATCAGAGAGACGGGTTTCTTATCTCTTATATCTTGGGAGTATACCTGTTCCAGAGGGGCTTAGCTGTAATGAGATAGGCTATTTCACAGCATTCCCACTGTCTCAAATAACAATGAGCACAGAGGGGCCAGTGCCCAGACAGTGGCCTATGCCCCCCCACCCCCTCCAATTCTTCCAATGCTCCCTCATATCCTCCTTATTACCACCAATGCCCAGCTTCTAGAAAAGCAGCAGTCCTTTTAAAGTTCAGCACTAAATCACAGTTCCCAGCCTTCAAAGGAGTCCAGTTCTCCACTCGGCCACGCCTGTCCTCCTCAGGCAAAACAGAGGGATGAAGTAATTTCACAGCCAGTGACACAACATGTGTCACGGCACACAGGCCACAGCCCTGGTGTCATTTTCCCTTTTGGCTCCAGGAGAGAGTTGCTTTGCTGTCATTTTGGCTTTCATTACTTGTGTTTTTTTGTTTGTGAATGACATGGCTGGCTCTGACACAGTACAGCTTGCCATGCCACGCGATTCAGCTGTGAAAACAGGAAGCTCGGGGCTTATGCGAGCCTGTATAAAACAAATTGTTCTGTGTTACTGAGTTGTGCTGTTCCACTCTATTTGTGAGTATTTGTGGAACCGCACAGCAGAAAATTATTTTGTGCTTTCCTTGAAGATTGCATTGTTTGTTTGTTTTTTAGGAATTCGAGGTGTGTGGTTATTATGGTGTTTATTCTGTGGACTAAAAGTTCTGCAGTCATTTGGGTCACTGAAGAAAAGTTTTGGTATTTTATAATCTTTTTTATTATCTTTTATTTTATTGTTTTATTTTCATGGTTTGGGTTCAAAGACATGTATCTGAACAGTACAGATGTGTTCGTTGGGGTCAAAGAATCAGGTGGCATCATGGTATTAAAAGTCCTCTTTCTGCAGAAACACCAGCCCCTGACTGATTTAGATCAGATTCTTAATACTCGTATGCATTTGTTTGCAAACAGCATTTACTTTGTTACTTACAAATACAGTTATTTTTGTAATAGTATTTTTTTCGTGAAATTGTTCCCAAAGTAAGGGTCAGGACCCTTTAAAATGGTCACAGTTAAGTCTGAGGGAGTTAGTTTACTTGATTATTGGAGTAATTGACCTGAATGTACTGTCTATGTTGATCATGACAAATGTCAAACCATTTCATTATCATACTATACTATATTCTAGAGCAGGATGAGATATTGTAATTGCAGAATAGCAGTAGTAGGGATAAAAATGTGTGTTGCAACCCAGCTAAAGGTTAGCTAGGTTGCAAAATAAGATTTTTCTTGAAGAACACCGACATGGTTCATGTTGTGAATGCTCCTCAATGCAACAACATTCCTTTGCCTCTAAAATGGGACTATGTGCTGTTTGCTAAGTGTATGCATAAACAGTGTCCATGCCTGGCAGTGCTTTTCTCCAGGGATAAAGTGTCAGTGGCTGCCTGCCTATCCTGATGATTTCTCTCTGGCAGAGCCAACAGGGAATGGCCAGAGAAATCAATCAAACTGTAGCCCAAGCACTGATGCTGATGCTTGCAGATATTTTCCCTCTCCTCCTTTTTCTGTGTAGAGGATTTATTGTAATACACTGTCAACCCCATCGTTAAAGGCATCCCATAAAGGCGTATAAATGGGGGGGCATGCGTATACTGTACCTCCCACTACCACCACCGCCATTATGGCTGTTTTCCCCCAAGGGACCTGATGTTTCTTCTAAATTAACCGCCTCATCCAAGCAGCTGTGCTAAATAGGGGGCAGCTTAGAGGAGCTGCTTTGTTTTCTCCTGCCAGACGCTGTTTAGATGGTAAATGTCTTTGATTAATGAAGTCATTTTTTTGTTGTTGTTGCCATGGTTCCCTGAGAAGCTTGCAGGAATGGATTGAGAGAACACTTCATCCTTAACAAATGGAGGGCAAAATAATTCTAGCTTGTCCTGAGGAAAGATTAAAAAGCTACTTCTTGGGGGCTTCTGCAGATGAGTGTACATAATGTGCATTAGCAGGCTGCTGGAACGATGAAATAAATAAAATAAAGGAGATCAATCCTCTCTGATGGTTTGTTCTCAGCCAAGTGAAAACAATGAGTCACAGAGAGGCCAGGCGTGATGGACTGCACCAAAAGAAACGACAGTATGTTAAAGATAGATATTGTAGCAGTCAACAGCTCTCACAAATCAGACGAACATATGTAAAACCCAACTGACTGTCAGCTGTGTTGGTGTGAATCAGACATGACAGGGATTTTTTTTTAAATTAAAATTTATTCAGAATGTTTTTAAAATTATTTAATATTAACTCCCTACAAGTGTGGCATCAGTTTATTTTCATTTTCATGTCATTTTGTTGTATTGCTACTAAAAACAGCAGCCACATTTCATATTCCATGCGAATGAATGAATGATTTTAAGCCTGTTAGCTGTATGTCAGTATAAAAGCCACAGATGTTGATGAACAGTGTTAACTGTTGTTATGAATGTGTTTTGCACCAATAAGAATGTGAGACTATAAAGGGACGGTTACAGTGACAAATGTTTGTTCAGGTCACATATAATACTGTGACTGTGAGTCAGCTGGGATATATGCTTAAAGGACAGCGATTAGCATAACTGATTAGCAGCTTCTCTGCTAGTGTAACTGTTAGCATACATACCCACACACACACACACATGTACCGTATGGAGTGTTTTTATATGAATGTTTTTTATGTTTAATAACATTCACTGTGTCTGTCGACACTGTTCTGTGTTGATATGAAAGTGTTGCAGCAGAAGAGTCTGAACACTTTTCAGGTGATGACGTTATCTATGAGCACTTTGTTTCTGTTTTGATTTCATTTTGTTCATATTTATTTGTGTCTTCATTGTGTTTGCAGACTGTATTACATTACAGATCTGACAGTGTTATTCCAAATAGTGGAGCTGTCTCTGGATCAGTTCATTTCTTGAAATAACTAGGGATTGAGCTGCTCCCCATTGGTTGTTCATATAGTCGTGCCTGCGTCAGTATCCCAGCAGTATGTCTGAAGCTCTGGTCATCACTGTTGTGCCAGAAGAGAGGCAGCTGGGATCCAAAGGGGCTTCCCTGACCGTCCCTCAGGGGCCTGCTCAGCTTGGCCAACATGCAGAGTGAAGCAGGAAGTATCATTCTCATCTATCCTCTCAGGGTTAATTAAAACTCACCCCATGGCCCAAACACCACGACCATAAGTCATGTCATGCTCACTGAGCCTGTAATGTGTGGAAGAAAGTAATACAAAGCAGTACAGGCAACACGTCTGTAATCTTAATTAAATACGCCCAGCTGTGCCCCTTTTTTTCCAGCACTCACTGGGTTCATGCTTAATTTGAACCATCCACTCCTGTAGGAAAGCAGAAATGGAAAAACAGGGAGAAAGAGAGAAAGAGAGATGGAGAGAAAGTGCTGTGCAGCACACTGAGAGGCTAAATCTATAAAAGGAATGGCTGAGTCATTGATTAAAGCTGGTTACTGAAGCAGTTTAGGTGTAACCCTGGACATCCTCCCTCTGCTCTGAAAAACAGGATGAAAAAAGAGGAAGGAGGAGGTTTACACAAAGGAGGTTGAGGAGGGGTACAGTCCTTCCACATCTCTCCTGTCCTGTGAGAGGGAAAAGAGACTGTCCACTCCCACAGCACTGTCACACTGAGCTTAGCTCTAATATACTCGATAAATGGTTTCAGAGGGTCCGTATATTGTGTGTCTCAGTTTCTCTAGCTTAAGATACTGCATCACCTCCCAGTCCAGCTCGGTGGCTGAGGAGACTTCCAATGGAGAAGAATCAGTCTCTGAGGCCTTTCTCCACTGTTCTGTGGCCATGGCCATCCCCAGGTCCCCCTCCCATGCAGATCTTAGAGTCTCCAAAGAAGGATTTTGCAGGTTGGACAGAAAATTATAAAGATAGGATATTGCACCCTGTTCCGAAGGCTCAAAGGAAAACAGGGTTTCTATGGGCAACTCATCAGGCCGATTGGGAAAAGAGGGAGTATTAGCTTTGATACATCTACGAATCTGGAGGAATCTAAAAAAAAATGTGATTGAGGTAAGTTAGATTTATGCCACAGTTGTTCAAAGGTAGGAAATATATTATCTATAAAGAGAGCCTTCATGTACCAGCCCAGCTTTCTAATTTGTCAGAGATTCAGAGGCCTGCTGATCATTTCTGACGTGTACACTTGACGTGTAGAGTGTGAATGACAACAGTTCCCTGAGCAAACCCCATTTCCTGATTAAGACCGCCAAAACAGGTGAAATTCCTGGAACAAGCAGTTAGCAAAACAACCAAGCCACTCAGAGCTGTTCTGGATTGCTAAAGCTGGTGGTCTAAGTCATATTATCAGTTGTGACCTATAATAAACTCTGTGCAAAAAGTAAGGAAATTTGTGTTTGGTAGATTATTTCTTTGTTGTAACAATGCTTATTGGCAATAAGTCTTATACCATTGGAAAGCCTGATTATTTCCCTTTTAAATGGTGCCACATTTGTAAGGCACATGCATTTGTGGGATGAGCAGCAGAGCTGAGTATGTGGGTTGAGCCCATGAAAAGTTTGCCAAATCTTCTCTGCCACTGCCAAACAGCTTTTCTTTGCTGTTGACTCTTGTGCGGTACGTTGGATCATTGACGGCTAAATAAACAAGACATATTTGCAATTTAACAAACAGGAGCCTCCTCATGCTGGTCACCAGCCTGGTCTCCCACTGCTGTGGGATGGCATCCCGTTCTACAACCAGCATTTGTCACAGGTCAGCCAGCATGGTTGTGTTCGTCCCTCTGGCACGCACAGCAGGTCCAAGTTGGTCCCACAGGTATTCAATGGGGTTGAGGTCAGGACTGTTGGCATTCCATTCTATCAATTCTAGTTCTGAAGATATGGGATTGCCACTGGTTGCAGAATTTCATCTCAGTATTCCTCTGCATTGAGATTTCTTCCAATGATGAGAAGATGTAAGGAGTAAAGGCAGCAGTGGTTATCAGAGCACTGGGAGCTGTCTACAGCAGACTCCAGGTACAACACCTGAGTCTCTGTTACACCAAGTTTCAAATGTCAGGTTTATTTGTCATGTGTAAGTTAACACAGGGTCAACAATACAATGAAAAAATTTGTTCGACAAGAGGAACCGGTCAGCTCAGCAGAAGACCACTAAATAGTACTACACATGAGAAAACAAACCAGCTAAAAACAAAATACAACACTTAAAAAAAAGAAAGAAACGAAATATGGACTGGGGACAGGTTAAAGTGACTACTGAATATTCCAGTTGGTTGTAGCAGCAGTCATATTTTGCAACAGTCCTGTTAGATTATGAGTTGAAAAGTCTGATGGGAAAAACTGTTGGTTCTACAGTCTGGTGGTTCTGTACCGTCTGCGTGACAGTAACAAGGAGAACAGTTTGTGAGATGGGTGGCTGTGGTCCTTTATGATGCTGCATGCCATCCGCAGGCACCATTGGTGGAATTTGGGTGGTGAGAGTCCCATCATTCCTGTATGAGTGTGTCATAATGGTCACGTCTGTGCACTTCCATGAATATGACAAGTGATTGTGGAGCATAAATAAAGCAGCTGATGCCAGTCAGCTATCTGCTAATTGCTCTGTTAATGTGTCTGCTATCCATGCTACACAAAACAGAAATAGACAATAATAGCTGAGTAGAATAGAATTAAAATAGAATAAATACATTTGATAATTTTGATATTTCAATTCTGATTTTGACAATTGATACAATAAATAAAAGCCAGGCTAAAAAGATATGTCTTTTTATTAAACGTCTACAGAGGTGCACTGCCTTATTAAAAAACATTCTAAGAAAATTAATTAAATGGGCAACCAGTACAAGGATTTTAAACAGGGAGTTATATGTCTCTGTCTGGTCTTCGTCAGTTTTGTACAACTTGTGGGTGGCCTAATGCTTTAGACTGGACAGAAGAGCATTGCAATAATCGAGTCTCGAGGTGATACAAGCATGAATTAGATTTTCTGTGTCAGCCTGAGTCTCAAGGAAAGGTCTGACTTTTGTAATATTTCTTAGATGATAAAATTATGTTTTGATTACATTTCTGACATGAGCCTCAAAACTGAGGCCAGAATCTAAAGCAACTGTAGTCATTTCCTGTGCAAGTTACCTTTTCATAGCTCGCTGCAAACACGGCCGGAGTGACTTCAGGGTCGAGTGAAGTCGAAGCTGCAGGTGCAGCATTGGGATGGACTGAAGCCTCATTCAATTGTATGGTGAAGAAGTTGGAGAGAGTTAAGAGAGATTGTGGAGACATACTAGGCGAATCTCTCTTGCAGCCCAATTGTACTTCTGCCCAGAATGGCTGGGTCCAGATATTGGCTTGGTTCAGTGCTACGAAACAGGCCTTTAGCCATTCCCTTTCCAGAACCCTGGATCATCTGGCGGTGTCTAGATGACTGTCAGTGGCATCCAGGCTCAAAAGGCTAATTTATAAAATCATTTTTATGGATTCATTTTGTTTGATTGGCTTCAACATTATTTATCAATTATCGTGTCATCAGTTCAGTTTTATTGTCATGACCATGTAGCTGATAGGTCACAACCAAAAGTCGACACTACCACACAGTGATTCTCTTTATGGTTATCTGTCAGACCCCAGACACAAATCTGGTGGACTGAAATGCACGACCCTAGAGGGTGATGATGATGTAACAAAATGTATTTATTTGTCCAAAAAACAATCGAACAAAAAGCCATTCTCAAGGAGGATAAATAAGTGGAAACAAAAATGCTCTTAAGGGAAATTTAAAAAAATAACCCAAACTTCAATCAAAACATGAAAAAACCTGAACACTGGGCTTGTCACAATCCACTCCGGTCCCCTGCCTGCTTTTCCCTCTTACCTGCACCCAGTAGCTTTCCACTCACCTGTCAGCCCCGCCTCCTCATCAGTCACCATGGTTTCTCCCGCCTCCCACACCTGCTCCTCATCAGCAATCAACCCTGTATTTAAGCACCAACCTCCAGACACTCTTTGCCAGATTGTTCTTCGCGTCATGCAAGTCTTTCCAGCACTTTTGTCCGGACTGATCTCCTGTTGCCGACCCTGCCTGCCTTTGACCCGCTCGTCTGTCTCTGCCCCGGTAATCACCTCAGCTTTTCGTCCCCGACCACGTGTTCTGCCTCAGTGTTTCTGGTTTCTGTCTGCCTGTTTCCCTGGCTGTTTGGAGGTTTCCCCGGGCAGTCTGTCCCCCTGCTCCAGTTCGTTGCCACAGACTCTCCGATTGAACTCAGGACTTATTCCCTCTCTCTCACCTGCCATATCGCCTGCTGTGAGTTCCTCAATAAAGAACATTACTAAGTATCCCTTGCTGTTGTGCTGCATTTGGGTCCTACACAAGCCCGTTTCAGGGCTGGACAATTTCACAGCGGGGATTAATAATAAAGACAAACAAGATGAACTTGCAAAGACAAAAGTAGACAAGGACTATTTATACATGATGTCAGTGAAAACGGGTGAAACCAATCAGGGGCAGGGCAAACAATTACAAACGTGGGAAAAACACACAAAGGGAGGAAGTCAGGTTCTGAAATAAGAGGGAAAAGGCGAGTACAAATAAAACAGGAAGCGCTTAAGGCAAGGTGTTCATGACATGCAGGACTAAACATGAACATGACTAAAATTAACAATTGATGAGACACATTACCCGTGAAGCTGTCACAAGCCAGTCAGCGAGTAAAGACATTCATTCACTGTACAACTGTACAACAGCATTATATCCTATCTACAGCTATCCAGGCCCCAACTGCATATCTGCAGTGTAAGTTAGAGGAGTGCATGTCCAGTTTGCATGAGAAAGGTGAATTAGTTAAGCCATTTTACATTTAAAGAAATACTGGCAATGGGCTAATGTGAATATGTAAAACACAAGTGAAGTCAGAAAATGCCATTGAGTAAATGTATGCTGCAGTGTATGCACTGAAAGACAGCAGATCATGAAGGTGGACTGATCCTGGGTCTGTCGTCCATGACACACACTGTGAGGGAAGGAGAGCACAGAGGCTAAACATACAAAGGAATTCATGACAAAGGGATGTTGATTACAAAATTGACTTTGGTCATGGATAAACTATTACTCAAAATGTAATAAAACATTTACATTAACATAATAAAATATTCTTAATAGTAATAGGTCTTCCTTTTGGCTTATGTAAATCCCATCTGCACTGTGCCAGATGTAAAAGCAAAAACATGCATAAGCCATTACCCACATACAGGCTGGCATTTATGAAAGAAGAATGTTCAGTGAGAGCGTGTGCACCTTGTGTATACCACAGTTTTCTAGTGCAGGTGAAAGAAATACAGGAGGAGAGGCGTAATGTTCAAATGAAGATATAAAAAAGTTTCTTATGGTTGTCCAGTTTCACTTTGCTACTCTGACACTGTTTGACCACACCAGTGAAACTACACTTCTTTTTCGCCGTCCCTGTCAGTGACAGGTGGTGGAGCGGGGACAAACAGGTGTTTAAGGGCATTTCTACATCCGTTTATGTGTAACTGTGGGAGTGAAAATCAAGCGCACACACAGGGTCCAATCAGGCATATGTATGACGTTATACATCTGACGCAAAGAATGTGTTTCTGTTTTTGTGTACACACAGTTTTAGTCGTTAATCAGAACCACAGAGTTTTATGCGCCTGGTTCCCGGGTCTTTAGAGGCCAAGAATATTCCTCTCAAAACCAACTGTTGCATGTTGCATGACCTTTGTAAATGCAACTGAATACATAATCACAGGGTTGGCCTTGGATTCCCTGCTACTCCTTTCCAAGTGTTGAAGTGTTCATAGGCAGGACACTGATCTAGAGCCCCTGATGGTCAGGCCAGCGTCTTGCATGGTAGCTCTCTTGGAGCCATTTACCATCATGTGCAATGGTGTGTTTGCAGAATGTGTCACATCTGCAAATGAAAATTGTCCAAAAGCTGTGTGTGGAGCTCAGGTCCAGACAAGTGCAACACAAATACCTAAACCAACAATTCAATTCAATTTATATGCTGCCAAATCATAACAGATGTATGCAGATCTAGACCGTACTCTAGATAGATAGATAGATAGATAGATAGATAGATAGATAGATATTTGCTCTGTCAGTAATGTTTACCACCACTGCCCTCAAACTAGAGGCTAAAAGAAAACCTGATGTTTACCATGCCATCAAATTTTTCAGTTTCAGTACTACTTGTCCTTACTAAATTTGGGGCTCAGTCACCATGGCAGAGTCTTCAGCCATGTTCGTGGCTCAGTGAGTCTGTATAGGAGGTCTACACAGACTGTAACAGCTCACACACACAGTGGCATCGTTTAAGCCTTATTAATGAGTGTTTGAGTTTTACAGTCATTAGCCTCTGCTTCAAAACAATGCGAGAATGATGGCAGAGAAACACGTATATCTGTCTGTATCAGTGAAGTCAATGGGCTGAGTGAGCAGTGCTCATGTGGAGCACAGACTCTTCTGTCAGTGCTCTTTTCTGCCCTCTCCATATCAGGTTTTGTGGGAGATTCATGATGGCCTGAAATAAACTGCAATCCATCCAATACTTGTTGAGATATTTCAAACCCAAGTGTTGGACTGACTGTTTCACCCTACACCTGCCGCATGGTTAAAGTAAGGAAAATGACAACAATAACTCTTGGTGTTGTAGTGAAGCAATAGTCAGTGTAAATAGCAGCACTTTCTCTGACACTTCTTTCAATCAGAGAGCACAAACAGCCAGTTGGCATGCTGGGGAGAGCAGAGGACTTTCACTGGGAGCTTTATGCTAATAGGGACCTTTAGCACGATCCATATTTGGCAAACAATGGCATGAGAAACACTGAAGGAATACTGCACCAGCCCCTTATGATCCTAAACACACACACACACACACACACACACACACACACACACACAGACCTGCTTTGGGACCACAATTAAAAAAAATATTATAATTAATGTGGTTACAAAGCCATGAATCTAAAATAATCTCTCACATCATTGGAAGAGTCTCGTGTGGGGATTTTATGTCCCAACACAGACAGAAGGCCATGCACATTCATTTGTATAAATTCAAAGTCCAACAAAACACAGAAACATAGACAAATCAAATCAAATCAAATCAATTTTATTTTTATAGCCCAAAGTCACAAAGTACATTTGCCTCAGAGGGCTTTACAATCTGTACAGGCAGTGACACCCTCTGTCCTTAGACCCTCGGTTCGAGTGAGGAAAAACTTGCCCACAAAAACCCTTTTAACAGGGAAAAAATGTGGAAGAAACCTCAGGAAGAGCCACAGAGGAGGGATCCCTCTCCCAGGACGGACAGACGTGCAATGGATGTCACGTGTACAGGACAAATCAACACAAACATATTGTACAATGACTGATAAAATGACAATGAATTATAATGAATGATAAAAATGATTACAGTAATAGATATGGTAGTAATAATGACAGTAATAATATATGTAGTGGGCGTCGTGCAGGATCACAGCAGCAGCCACAATCCACGAGAACCTGCTGGACGACAGAGCTGGAGAGAGAGAGTGAGAGAGAGAGAGTGAGAGTGAGAGAGTTTTCGGTAAGGGAGATGTGTGCATCTTCAACCAATACCGTCGGTGGGGTCCCCTGGCAGTGTAATCCTATGGCAGCATAACTAAGGGATGACCTGAGCCAGCCCTAACTATAGGCTTTATCAAAAAGGAAAGTCTTAAGTCTATTCTTAAAGATGTTGACCGTGTCTGCCTCCCGAACCCAGAAAGGTAATTTGTTCCACAGAAGAGACACACAAATCCTTCATTATCTAGTCCCCTCAGTTGCGTCACACTGGTTCTTCACCAAATATTTACCTCTAAAAACATTTATCAAATCAAATCAGATTTTATTTGTATAGCCCAAAGTCACAAAGTACATTTGCCTCAGAGGGCTTTACAATCTGTACAGGGAGTGACACCCTCTGTCCTTAGACCCTCGGTTCCAGTGAGGAAAAACTTAACACAAAAAACCTTTTAACAGGGAAAAAAGGTGGAAGAAACCTCAGGAAGAGCCACAGAGGAGGGATCCCTCTCCCAGGACGGACAGACATGCAATGGATGTCACGTGAACAGGACAAATACAACCACTGATGGCATTCATATCAATTGATGTTGTCAGTCATATTTTGATTTGTGTTCTATCAATGACGAACATGCTCTCTCTTGCTCTTGTCTCTCTCAGTGTTGTAGAGGTAGAAGTATTAGGCTCTGGTGAATAATTCGGAGTGCAGGAATAACTTGGTAAAATTTTGATTTTTGATTTCATTTGTTACTGAAGCATGTTACTCATGTCAGAAATACACTCATCAATACTCGGAAAGGAGGCACATTGATCAGATTGAATACAATGAGACCATGAGACGATCATTGTGAGACCAAATGCCACAATCATCCCAGGAAGAGAGGGTAGAGAGAGCGGGGATGAGTAATGTCACAGTCACAAAAAAATGACCAAACCTGAGCAAGTAAACAAAGTCTGGCAGGTTAAAAGCTTCTGAAACACTCCTGGTGGGGGGGTTTGAAGTCGCGTAGAGGACAGACCAAAACAGTGTCATGGCCGTGACATGAACGGTGGGGTTTCAGGGTTAAAGTAAAGAGTAGATTACTGACTTAAAATGTACTGAAGTAAAAAGTACAGTTTATAAACAGGAACATGAGTAGTTGAGTAGTAAAATAATTTGTGTTGGGGCGTAGAGCAAAGGGAGCCTGTATGACTACAGGAACAATATCGAGTGAACATACTTCTTCTGCACTGATTTATTAAAAGTCAATGTTTCAGTCACAAGAAATATCAATCATAAAGTAACACAGCATTTTGAGGGGGGGTGTCCATGATCACAAACACATAGGACCTGCTGAAAACATAAAATACACACAATATCCACAAAAAGGGAAAGCATCCACACAAAACAAGTCCAAAGCACACAAATCCTGCATAGGGTTCCACAACCTTAAATTCATCCACATATAGATATAAAATTTATATTTTTGAAGAGCAGGTCCATCCATTAGGGACAGGTGCATATTATATCTGAGGGCGAGGTTATTCAGGATTCAGATCAACCCAAAGTTTAGATAAGGAGAGACAGAATAAACAGGAACTGTCACAGGGCTGAGCATCATGTCATCATGTTAACCAATTATTGCAGTCAATTAGCTCAAATGAGAAGGATGAGATCAGATGTCATACATGCCTCCAATGGACACTCACCTCATCACAGAGATATAATGAACAAAGAGAGAATAACAAATACACAAATGTCTTTCAATCCTGTTAACTGATGCTGAAAACAGGAGGGTCGTCCAACAATCAGAAGATTCATGGTTTGATCCCCAGCTCTTCCGGCATGCATGTCAAAGTGTTTTGAATTACTCCCAAAAGCTGTGCCATCAATGTGTGTGAATGTTACTTTCTGATGAGTAGCAGTCACCTTACATGGCAGTCTCTGCTCTCAGGTGTTTGAATGGATGAATGCAATGTGTAGTGTATAAGCACCTTCAGAGGTTTGAAGACCAGAAAGGGGCCAGATAAGTACAGTCCATTCACCATTTTAAACCTGATATCCAGAATGTTCAGGGGCAAGTATGAGTGTGTTTGTCAGTGCTCTGAAAAGGGAAAAAAAAAGAAAAGAAGATGAAGCATAAAGGAGAAAAAGCACACAGTCATTTCAGACATTCACTCACCTGCTGATTTTCCATCTATCACCCATGTGTACTGCAGAACAGGCCTCAAACAACAGTGCTGAATACACATAAACACTGGTCCCTCGTCAGTAGATAGGTTTGAAGACAGACACATGTGGAGTGTGTATGTCTGAGTGTGAGTGGATGGAAAAGGCCACAGGAATGACATTTCCTCTTTTCTTCACAGCAGCACTACAAACACAGACAGCTGAAGCGCTCAGACACTCTGCAGCCTCTCCTCCTCTTTCTCCCACAAAAGCCTGGTGAATCTTTTTTCTTTTGCTTTTCTTAAATTTCAAATGAGAACTGATGTGAGTTATTTTCATTCCCCTGTTTGCTGAGAAGTTTATTGTGCCTGTTAGCAGCTGGAGCTGGCATTCAAAGAAAATACCACCAGAGATTTTTGGTATTTCAGTTGTAAAGCACAAGGATGATACTGACCTTAAATAAAAGGATTTCCAAAGAGCTCTGACCAGTTTGGCTGTATGTAGAGATATCCAATGTCTGTGGCCTGTTTGAAACAATCTATCTGTGGGTGTTTATTTCAAGTGGAAAATCTGAGATCTGCATTTGGAAGGCAGGCAACATTAGAAATTATGTTTTACTTCTACTACTACATGACAAGATATGTTTATGTTGTCCATTGAACATTGCTCGGTGTCTGAGCTAGCTGACTTCAACATACTGCTAAAATACCATGTGGGATGCAGCTTTCCTTAACTTCAGTGTCAACCCATCCACATCAGGTGGTGTAAGATAAGGAGCAAGAAAGTGTGTGTAAGGAGGAGGCTGGGGTGGTGATGGGTCAAACAAACACACAACTGAAGACTGGGGTTTGTTTACCCTGTGAAATCAAAAGTCAACATTGACATTGACTGATTTAACTTATCATTAACTTTTAAGTTACAAGACACTGGGTAATGTGTCCAGTGTGAAATTAAAATGGTAAATGGATATAGAGCACACACACACACACACACACACTCTGACAGCATAGCCATAGGAAACAATATGGGATTCAGTACCTTGCCAAAAGAACTAGACTGGAAGAATAAAGCCAGTGACCTGCAGATTACTAGACAATGCAACCTGCAACCTGAGCAACCTATGCAACCTGAGCAAATCAATCAAAAATCAAAGATCTTTGGGGAAAAGGACAGTCTTTCAAATCATGATTATATAAATCATGTCCGTAGGGACTTCGCTTGGGAACCGGAGGGTTCAAGTCATGGACAAGAGTATGGAAGGTGGACTGGTAGCTGGAGAGATGCCAGATCCCCTCCTGGACACTGCCAAGGTACTCTTGGTGCTGCTAGGTGTGGCCGCCACCATCTCTCTCCACATTTGCATGTCTATGAGCCCTTTGTGTGTGTGTGACAGCTGAAGAGTGACAGGAATGTGGGGAGAGAGAGAGATGGGGAGTGACATGTAGTGAAGAGCCACAGGTCAGATTCGAACCCCGGGCTGATGAGGCATGGACTGAGCCTTTGTACATGGGGCGGATGCTCTACTCACTGAGCTAACCAACACCATTCAGGAGTTCTTTAGGGGTAGAGAGGGATGGCCCTGATCTGGTAGGAACTGGTAGTGCACTCCACCAACGGGAAACAACAGACAAGGAGAGTCTGGATTGCCTTGAGTGAACAGGTGGAGGAGCCAGGCATCGTTCATTGGAGGAACGGAATGGTCGTGAGGTAATATATGCCTGTACGAGGGCATCCAAGTTGGTGGGTGCACTTTGTATGCAAGCATTAGCTATTTGAATTTATCAATGATGAGCAGCGGGGTAAATGTGACCTTTTGGGTTGATTAAAAACCAGGCAAGCCGCCGAGAGAGCCGCAAGATTCACCATAAGCACAAAAGTTGGCTCTTCATTTTGATATTGGTCAGGTTTGGCCCTGGCATGACATTGTCATCTAGTTTCGAATAATGGTGTTCTATAGTACACAATCAAAGAGTGAGCTGATTGTGCTTGAGTTTTTTTTTTTTTTTCAAAGGAGAGGCAGAATGTGACATCATGCTGTAGACACAAACTGTTAGTTGCTGCTTTCATGGTTTGCAGAAACTCTGTCCAGCAGAGCACTTTAGAGCCATCTTGTCAATCCCAAGTAGTATTTGCAAAGTCATTGCATTTGCAAAGAGTCATCTCTGCAGCCAGCTGCCTCTTTAAAGGCAACATTTGCTGAGTTGTGTATTTTATCAAGGAAACAGCAGAAAATAAGCATCTACATAAAAAGCACCAAATCCAAGTTAGAGGTAATTGCTTTGTTTGGATTTGAAGGCAGGTATGGCAGGGCATACTAATGCCTTTATTACCATGCCATGTCTTTCACCTGCAAACTCTCGCTCAGAAGCCAGCTAATGTTGCTGTGGCAGTGCAATGTTATTGGAGCACTGGAGGAAAGTGAGGTGAAAATGACAATAACATTTCTCTCTGTAATAATACTCAGACTTGTGCAGCTGTTGCCAATAACACAGCCGAGAAAGGTCTGTCTGCGCACGCATGCTGAAATTGCTGGGGTCTAATAAAGCTGTGTATCTGGACAGACAATAGCGAAAGTAACAAAAACAGGATAGATGGTTAATTAGGATAAAGAGATGAACAGCTTGGCTTAAATAGCTCTAGATTGCTCATTATGGAATACTTACTTGGACTGAAAAAAGCTGCAAGGGTCCAAGGTTCACCAAGAGAGATTTGTAAATGATTACAATTACACAACAAAATCCAATATCCATCACACCCACAGAACCAAAGCGTTGGACAGAGCAAACAACATCCTCATGACTTAGCTTAGTATGCCTCAAACACACATCACACACATGTATTTCCCTCTTTCAACCCTCTTTCACACAGCAGAATCAATCTGCCCATGCTCAACAGGAATAAACACTTCACCTTTCAGACATGTTATACAACCTAGCTGACTAGGCACAACAGGGTTGTGCCTAGTCAGGCAAGGTATTGAAAACTCTACTCAAACCTTGCTGCTGTGCATCTGTGTCTCTCTATCTCTATCACAGGTTCCACTGCTACTGTAATCATTTTATCATTCATTGTAATTCATTGTCATTTCATCATTCATTGTAATTCATTGTCATTTTGTCAGTCATTGTAATTGTACAATATGTTTGTGTTGATTTATCCTGTACATGTGACATCTATTGCACGTCTGTCCGTCCTGGGAGAGGGATCCCTCCTCTGTGGCTCTTCCTGAGGTTTCTTCCACATTTTTTCCCTGTTAAAGGTTTTTTGTGGGCAAGTTTTTCCTCACTCGAACCGAGGGTCTAAGGACAGAGGGTGTCACTCCAATGGGCTTGAGGCTGTGTGTCATAACTTGAGCACTATTCCTCAGTGTTTAGGAACTGAAGCGTGTTTACAGTTGAGTTGCAATGATAATGCTTTGTATAATAATTGTTTTGTTATATGAGCTTGCCTACTCTGCTGCAGCACAGGATGATGATAAAAAATAATGAAAAGTCACTCAACTGAAGAAGTGTTTAAGCAGTGAAGCACCATGAGCTGAAGGTTTGGAAAGAATCCTCACAGTAATGGTAAACACACATACACATGCACCTACATATCAGTGCTCCAGTGAATGTATGCATACACACACAGGAATGCTGGACAGTGTCTGGGTTTCCACTGTGTACACTCTCAAACACATTCATTCTCTTGTTGGCCAAAAAGTTTCTTACAGCATGAAAGGCCCTACAAAAGTGTGTGTTCATGTTCTTAAAGATTAAATTATTTCAAAAGACTTTGAACCTGTGTCATTACCACCATCCCTGTCTGTGAGCACAGTTGGGTTGAGGCAGCAGCCATTGCATCTTGTCCTAATAACACTTGGAGGGAAGCCTGTTAAAGCAGCATGTGTCCTGGAGTATAGAGTGTAGAAGTTTTCACAGCCCACATCCAAACACCCACTTACTGCCTGTCTGTCTCCCTGTCAACCTTCCTCCAGCTCTGTCTGTGTCTGTCAGCCTGTCTGTGCTATTATGCATTCATGTGCTGTCAGTACGGTGGGATATATGACATAACTCACCACTACATATTGCTTTAAAACCCTCATTTGTTGGGCAGTGAACTTGGAGAAACTGGGATTCTAGTAGGCTTCTGGCAGTGTAAGAATGTTCAAAAGCGGAAATTCTCCCAGACACTGATGTTGTAGACTTTAAATGACTGCCCTTGGGCTACAACCAACATACTAGTGCTTAGAATGACAGTATCTTTCTTTTTCTCTCTGCTACACATTATGTTTTCCACTATGCCTCACAGTGTATGAGCATATATCTAATCAGTGAATGTGTGATATCTCCTTTATATAGTAATACAATTCAAGAAACACAGCTTCAGTACATCTAAACTGTAACCACGGAAACATCTGGGCCTGGTGTCAATGGCTATACTGTAGCAGAAATGTAGCCAACATCTGGAGCTGGTATCCATGACTTCACTGTGACTGAACTGTAATTACAGAAACAGCTGGACCTAGTGTCCATGGCAACATTGTAGTTGTACTGTAACCCACAGAATAATTTGGAGTTGATATCCATGGCTACGCTGTTGCAGAATGAATAAATGGTGTAGATAATATCATTGAAAAGTGTTACACTGTCTCCAGCTCATTCTCACACAGGCTCTGCTAACAATTCTTAACATGTTCAGAAGAAAAGCAGCCAAATATAAAGACAGATGATTCATCTCCTCAAACCTGTATGACAGCAAAATACTTCCTCTAAAAGAACACTGTGTTATTTTACATGAACCCAGAGAGAGGTCCTCAGACACCAAATTAGATGTTAGCAGATCCATTCTTCTTATCTCACTGTAGCCATTCATGTATGTATTCCCTCTGTTTAGGTTCAATGAATACAAACGTTCTATAGGAGTCAGTCATGATTGACAAATTTAATTTTGTTCATATAATATATACTGTAATCACTGTGTATCTCTAAGAACTCCCTTCCACTGGTTGCTTATTTAATAGCTTTGTTATTATTGTTAATGAGTGAGTTTACTGTCTATCCATTTAGACTGAAAAACCAACAAATATTTTATAGCCATACACCTTTTCTCCTCTGGGGTCAAAATGACCCTGCCTGGTTTTACCTTTTTATTTATAGTATATAGTATAATTTGTCAATCAATTCTGTGTTACATCTTTAGTCTTACTTAAGTCCAACACATTACTACAAATGTTTCCCTTTGATTGGAATTTGCCAATAGACTTTGTTTACATGAAAGTATACCTTGTTTTTGAGTTAAGTAGCTCCGACAGTACATAAAATGACACCACTTGTAACAAGTGTTTCAGGTTCAACAGAGGAATTTCACCACTAAAAAGTTTGTTTAAGCCAGATGAGACTTAAACAACTTTAGTTTCTGTTCCTCTTTCTCTCTGTCATTGTCTTTCTGAGTTTAGGTCTGATATCAAAACATCTTTAATTCTCTTGAAATGCTCCTGTCACTCCTCTCTTTCCTCCTTTCTTTGTCTTCTTTCTTTTCCCCCTTTCCTATGAATGAAGGTAAGAGGTCATCTGAATGGAAAAAAGAACTCCTCTATTACTGCAGTAGTAATGCACATAGAGGTTGCCACAGTTCCACAAATAGATGTTATTTTGGGTGTTGTCTGGTGGCAGGGGTCAGTTGTGCTCCAGCATCTTAATTTTTTATTAGAACTGATATTCAGTGAAGCAGTGAGCTGCAGTGCCATCTAATGGCAGCCATTAGCTCCCATCAGTCACACACTATGCCTGTCATAAACCTGCTGGATCCTGTTTTCTTACTGTACTCCACTGTGACGCTGTGTAAATACAGAAGACATCAAATTCTCATCACTCCTTACACGTTCATGTGCCATGTGATTGCTGTCACCACTGCAGCAGCCTTGAATTAAAACAGAACAGCACATTGGAGCACAGTGACTTTTCACTATAGTATTATGTTTAGTATATATACTATAGGTCAAACATGAATAGTGTTATACCTCAGTCACATAATGAGAGCCGTAGCCGAGATCTGAAACATGCCATGTCCACATTTATTATATTTCCTTAGTTTTTTGTTTAGATGTTTGGATCCTCCATCCAAAGAGAATATCACTAGAATATCACTGCTATGAACAACAGTGTGGTCACTTAACTTGAAACAAAATAGTCAATGGCAGCAAACCAAATGCTCTGATTCAAATGAGCAAAGTGAACCAACACAGTGTAGAAAAGAAGCTTGAATGCTGACTAACTGCTACTGAAACAGGATGCCAAGCATACTGAATGATTCTAATTTGAAGGTCTTAAGTTATGAAGGTCATTCCTGCAGAATCATGTTTTTTGTTTTGTTTTTTAAATAGTGTAGTTATATGGGCCATCTCAGAAAGTATTAATGATTTTCTCACTCGATGGTGGAGGCTGTTGATGTTTCACAATAGTATCATTTACTCCACCTTAAGAACCATAGAAATGGAGCAGATGTGATGATCTAAGTTCTTATCCTGGTGAGGACAAACAGTAGAACAAAGCCATTGCAATAACTGATTGAAGCCTTGATTGCTTTCTTTTGGGTCTAACTTCATTTTCTCTAAATGAGTCATCTCATTTTTCTTATCTGAGCAGAGGACGGGGCCACAGTCCAGAATACTAACAGTCACATGGACACAGTCCTGATACCATTTCAGCTCCAAATTCAATTCAGTTCAATTTTATTTATATAGCGCCAAGTCATAACAAAAGTTATCTGACATGACCTTCCATACAGAGCAGGTCTTGACAGTACTCTTAATGATATAATCTACAAAATGTTTTTTATTGTTTGGTCAAATGTTTTTTTCTCAATGGATTCTTTGTTATGGAATTTTCTTTCCTTAGGTTACACGAGGTCACGTGTGGGCCTTGAGGTCCTCGGCAGTATTAGTTGTTTGTCTTTGGTTGGGAACAGCAGGTGCCAGTCTATCTCAACACTGTGGTGGCCAGGGTCACAGAGACCTATTGCTGCCTTCCTAGACATAATAGATAGCTTGTTGTTGATGTTCCAATCTGCGTAAACAGACATCTGTGTCTCCAGACTAGAATATGCTGACAGTAACACCTCCATGGGTAAAGACATTCTCTTTGACTAATGCTGGGCATGTAGTATTTGTGGTGTTATCTTGGGGTTTAAAGTCGATCCACCAGGATGAGTTGGGCAGAATGTGAGACCGACTCAGGCACTTCTGATGAACTTTGAGAGTGTCTCTAATTCTCCCTGGCCAAGTGTCAATAAATAATACAGCATAAGACATCAGAGGCAACACTTTCTGAACTCCTGACCTCACCATTGACCTTTGACTTCAGCAATTTCTCCACAACACACTTGACACCATCGACTTTTTACAAAAGCCTGTCCTTAGCAGCAGTGATCTGTGCCTCCAGTGAGGTTTTAAACAGCAAACTGACTGACTGTCATATTATCATAAGTAAATAAGACTCAACACGAAGGCCATGTTCCTTTCACAGACAGTCACAGCAGTGCAACGTTATCATAGACTCATTTCAGTGCCTACAATGCTTTACAAATGTAATCAAATACATTCTCCCCACTGTGAAGTAGAGAGGCCTAATAAAAATCCCATCACACACTATGTCTAAATAAATCCCAATAATCAGAGTGTGTGTGCGCTGTGCGCTTTATATTTCCCTCTTAATTTCTAATCAAAAGGTTAATCTCAGCATGTTCCAATGAGATGTTTACCCAAGCTGGAGTACTTTCCATTATCTTTTAGTCTCAAACCTTCTCAGTCTGAACTATTCTCAGCACTGTGGAGCAGCTACACACCCACAGGTGGACAGATAAGAGTGATATTTGAAATCAGCAGATTGTTGGAGCTCTGCAGCAGGGAGCAGATTGGACAGATGCTAGTGTGATCCAGATGACATGATTCACCATATGAAAACAAAGAAACTTTCTCTAATGATCACTCCAACTTTTATTTGCTGTAGACTTTCTGCTGTATTGTAACAAGATTTGTGATAGACTTGAAATCTGTGCACAGGATTTTTCTCCATGTGGCTCTCGTGCATGCTGGGATAGGTTCAGCCTACTATCCATATGGCTGTTGTTTGTAATAGATCAGTGTCTTTCTCTCGGATTTTCAAAGTAGTTCTTCATATTGCATATGAAGTATCAGTATCATGGATTAATATTAACATTTGATTATCATTATTAATCCTCATTAACATTAAGGCCCTGCTGAATGAGAAGTAGAGGATCTTAAAATCGGGGGACAAGGAGGAGCTCTGCAGAGTCCAGAAGGAAACTGGAGAAATGGCTGGAGGACAACAACGCCAGGGACGTCTGGAGAGGGCTGGAGAACATCGCAGGCCATGTAAAAGGAGTGGGGAGGAATCAAACCAGCGGGGACAAGGACTGGGCAGATGAACTGAATCTGTTTTTCAACAGATTTGATTCTGCCTCCTCTCCCTCTTCTAAAGACAGAATAAAGTCACTGTAGCTGTTTCTGTGGAGAATTCAATAAAACTTTATACCATACTACAGAACACTATAATGTCTAATATCAGTTCAGTTTAGTTCAGTTTTATTTATACATTTTCAAATAATAACAAAAGTTATGTCATGGCACTTTTCATGCAGAGCAGGTCTAGACCGTACTCTTTGATATTATTTACAGAGACCAGCAATTCCACCATGAACAAGCACTTGTGACAGTGGTGAGGAAAAACGTCCTTTTAACAGGCAGAAACCTCACAGAGAACACGGCTCGTGGTCGGGCAGATAGAGAGAGAGGGGCAGACAAAGATGCACAGCAACAATTATGATAATAATAAGAATGGTGTCTACAATTATGATTATAATAGAAATTACTAATCAGAATAGTTTTACAGAGTACAGTCTAGACTTGCTTTTGTTATGATTTGGTGCTATATAAATAAAACTGAATTCAACTGAATATTAATAACTGCTTTATGGAGTATTCTTCTAAGGTGAATGAACTCAGGAGCAGGATGGCTTGTTTCTAAGCAGGACACTAGCATTTGGGCACCCCAGGGGTCTGTGTATTGCTTGATAAGCAGGGGTGCTCAGATGGAGATCATTTTCACAGACTGTTCTCTTAACAATGAGCCCCTTACAATCAGATGCTGTCCTTATGTCCACAATAAGTTTACTTCAGTCATTTTTATGTTGGTATGTTTCACCGCCAATTGTACCAACAAAGCCTTGGATGTCAACCAACCTGAGGAAAGTCCTGCCACATATTACCAACACTCTTTCTTGGGACAGATAAAAGGCCGTGCTTTGCCATCCTTTAGGAAAAGAGATCACATACCAGTTCTACTTCTGTCTGCTTTTAAGTGGAAACTCAAACAGGACTGACCAATGATGCACACCATTCAGCACTAGCTTGATCATTCTGACTCAGCCTTACATCACTGCTTAAGCACCATGGAGTGGTGTGAGTTTTCAGAACGGACACATACCAGCAGTCCTTAGCTACATCAGCAATTGTACTGATGACATACCAAGGATTGCTTTATAGACATTCCTGAATCTGACCTCTGGACACTTGTACCAGAGAGTACAGAGTAAAGTACAAGAAATCCAGATATACACTCAGGAGAGATATTAGCAGTGCTAAGGAACAATACAGGGACACAGTGGAGTCTACAAGGACTCAGGGCTGGACTAAGAACTATGACAGACTGAAAAAAGAAAGACAGCAGTGCTGAGTGGTGGATTTTCAGTCCACCATTGTCCTGTCCCAAAAAAGACTAAATATCTCTGCTTGCACGACAGTAGTCAGTCTCCTCCACCATCATAAAGTACTTTCATCAAACATCAAATAGAAAACAATTATCCAGTGGTTAATCTGGATAACATGGTGCAGTGTTGACTGATGGAATTTGGCAGTAAATCAGTGATTTGTTAACAACTTGGTTGTCTAACTGTTGTCTTGTTTGACCTTTTTTTCAATTAGAATTTAGTGATGTCAGCAATTAACTTTTTTGAGTATAGTGTCATCATGACCAATAGAACTGATGGCCACAGATCCAGAAATAAAACGTACGTTGTAATAAAGAATATATTTGCTTTACAATGCTTTGTTGAATCATTGTAAGTGAAACAATTGTTGACTATGAACTTTGATATCCACACTATGTTTCAGTGAGTGTCAGCAGTGCAGGTGCTGCAGTGTGTTAGTCAGTTACTCGTGATAATCAGGGATACACTCTAAGAAATATTTTGCTCTTTCAGGGATGTTCATAAAAAAGGCTGGATTCATGTTTATTTACTTGAAAAAGAAGTGTTATGTTACAATGTGTTATTTGTCCTTTCCCACATCCTCCCTCTCTACCTCTCTTCCTCTCCCTGACAGAATGAGGACACTCAAGTTCTGCTGTGGAGCATCGCTTGAGGAGGTTGGAGTGGATGTAAAAAGCAGTCCTCAGGTTAGCTGCTATGGACATGCAAGGAATAGATGAGAACACATTTTCATAATTTGGATTCCCTTCTGTGACATAGCTGCTTTAAACATCTACATCCTCTTATGCTGCACACACAATGCAGCTGACTTGTATCTACTGTGTAGACTAGGGGTGTCAAACGGACCGCAAGTCGGCCTGTCAAAAGGTCCGATCCGATCGACTCAATGACTTTGTGTGAATAAAAGAGAAGTCATCAATTTCACTTTTTCAATAAAATGCAGCCTCATTCCTGATTTGTCCACTGGGGGCCACACTGTCCTAATAAGAGTAGTATGCTCCATGCTGGGTACATAGATCTCATGTGCTTATGTTCAGGCTACTTCCCGTACTGTCAACTGTAGGCTACTGCTTGCAGGAGCAGCTAGCGTAAAATGTCTTTTGTGTCAAAAAGGCAAAAAGTGGACAATGAGTGTCTAGGATTCCACTAAAATGGACCACTTCCTGTTTATTCACTAAGGTAAATACGTAGCCAGTGTACTTGTTGAGTCCATAGCATCTTTACTACCACCTTAACCACCTTCCGTACCACATAAACTTTAGGCGACATTAGTTTAGCAAGCAAGCGTGTTGGCTCTGGCCAGTTCTCTACAACTAGTGTGCTGACAGGAGAGGTGCTAATGTCAAAACCTCCTCCAAGTTCTTGAGTTCCAGAGTTTCTTTAACAGCTCTGACTCTGGTGAAGATGGCTCAAAGGGAAAGGGAAAGTTTTAGTGTAAGGCCCAGAACCAATGGAAAGCCCTCTACAGACATACTTAAACATGTATGCACACACACACGTTTGATGAGCTGTCTATCACCCTGCAAGATGGGACAAAATCAATCTGAGATATATTATGGAAGAAATGCATCATTTACTTTTTCCACTACAGCTGGCAGGACATTATAACAGGCGTATAACAGGTGTTTCATCTATGTGACCACATGTCCATAAATAGATCCAGTTTCACTTTACAGTCATTCAGATGAAGCCATGGATACAGAGCTAACAAGACTTGCTAATGTAGCTAATGTTTCATGGTGTTTAATGATGAAGATGTATCAAAATGCAAACTAATATCTGAACAAACGTGTGTTCCTCGAGATTCATTTTCAATAACCTTTGAAGACAATTATCTGTTTTCACAAGATTTATTGTGCAGGGCAGGATAAATTGTGACTGATGCAGCTTGTTATTTTTACCTCATGGTTCAAAAATCATTTGAAAGTTACAACTGAACAGGAGATGAAAACATGCTAACATTATGGAACATCTTAACAGTGCAAAATGAGAGTTTTAGTTAGTTGATTTCTTTTTGCATTGCAATTTGAACTCCTTGATCCTACAGTAGTATCTTCTTCCAATAAAGCTGCAAGTAACAGTTTAATCATTCTAACAATGAGTGCTCAGAACATCCCAATATTTCATAAAGACTGAGTAGGTCAGTCGGGACACCGTGTTAAACCTCTTCTTAAAAAGCCCACTATGGATCCAGAGGTACCACAGATCGATATCAAACATTCCCTTTCTGTCTAAGATACTTGAGAAAGCTGTAGCTAATCAGCTGTGTGACTTTCTCCATAACAATAGTCTATTTGAGGATTTTCAGTCAGGATTTAGAGTGCATCATAGCACAGAGACCGCATTAGTCAAAGTTACAAATGACCTCCTAATGGCATCAGACAAAGGACTCATCTCTGTACTTGTCCTGTTAGATCTTAGTGCTGCATTTGACACCATTGACCATCAAATTCTTTTACAGAAACTGGAACATCAAACTGGCATCAAAGGAACCGCCCTAAGTTGGTTTAAGTCGTATTTCTTAGATCGATCTCAGTTTGTTCACGTCAATGATGAATCCTCCATGCATACCAAAGTTTGTCATGAAGTCCCACAAGGTTCTGTACTAGGACCACTTTTATTATTATTATTTAAAATATATGCTTCCTTTAGGGAACATTATTAGGAATCACTCCATTTACTCTCATTCTTATGCCGACGACACCCAAATTATTCTTCAAATGGTGCATTGAGCTCTTCTCTCTCTGTCTCTCTCTCTATCTATCTGTCTCACTCCCTCTGTAGCTAATATTATAAAGAGTACAGCCTAGACCTGCTTTGTATATTTCATACATTTCATTCATTTTAAAAGACAATCTGGAAGAACAGAGCTGCTGCAGATCAGTGAGGACTACTATTAACATCAAGCTAATGCCAAATGATGGCTCTCACATCTAAACAGACAGTGGAGGAGAAATGTTGAACCATAAATATTCTCTTTTCAGATGGAAAAACAGGGAGCCGGAAAAAAACAAGACAACAACAGCAGCTCACTGGCAGCGAGCCAAGGACCAATTAGAATTTAGGTTCAGTGTGTTAGCATGTGAGATAATAAACATTCAGCTCTTTGATTCAAATGAGTGCTTTTGGCCTCACACACACAGAGAGACACACACACAGGAGGTAAAAGAGACAGATGGAGGAAAAGCTTGTTCTTGCCTCTTTAGTCATATTTTCTATTCAAAAGCAGGCTGTTTGTTATTTAATTGCATATTTTGCATAGAGCTGATAGCATCACGTTTGGAGGTTGCTGCATGGGATGACCGCCAGGTTACCAGGGGCAAGGAGATCACAACTCTGCCAATGAAATGTACTTTTGTCCAAGTTTCAGAAGGTCTTTTTGCTCTTTCCAAGGATTATACACAACTCTGTGAAGTGCTTTAATGTGTGCAGATACAGTCAGAGTGGAATATAACAATTTCCTTCAAGCTGTAATTACCTTTGCCTGCAATTTTGGAAAGAGACATAGCATATAAAGCACGTAGCATTCTTCAGGGACCCCCACTATTATTGGGGTATTTTAACTGTGGGCAAGTGCTCCGACTGTTATCCCAAACAGTTATAACTTGGCTTGACCCCAGCTGTGCATGTGTGTGTGAAGAGAGTTTGTAATGGATGTAACAGTGGCTGAATACACACAATTCACTACTTTCATCACACACTTTGAATATATCATAGCAGTTTTATACATTAAGATGTTAGTTCTAAATGCATAAAAATGTCTCAGACTTTACTGGGCACCGACAACGATGAAGCATGCATTAATATAGATGCATGAATATGTACTTCACTTTACTGAACACATATATATAACCACAGTGATAGTGATAATGCAATATAGTTACTTTTTATGTTTAATAAATTATCAGTAACATTCCATCAAAATATAGGAATAAAAGCACATTTCTCTGATCACTGATAAAAGGTATGAATGGATCAAACTGAGGTCTATACACATAAAGGAGGGAGCTTGTGAGATGCTTTTGGAAGTGCAGAAAAGTGGATACGTGGATGTCCCAGTGCATGACAAACAAGCAGCCAGGTCCAGGCCTAATCCCTCTCCACTTGGTTTCTGTGGTCCCTGAATTTCTCGTGAAAAACTACTGCTGTTCTGCTCAGTGTGGTCAACTCTCTAAACCTGTGCCTGCTGCAGTACCTTGGGTTTTATTCATTGGGCTACAGCATGTTTTTGTTGTTGTTGTTGCTTGTTAGAATGAACATGAATCACAAGTTGGTGGCTTTCTATGTTTGGAGACCAACTGGTTAACATGCAGGGCTTAAAATGTGATTTGTCAAGTGGGGGCTCTAAGGTTTCATGGTTTGCCACGTGAATGTGTGGGATTGATCATTTGATAAATTGCAAATAAATATAACAAGGTGAGACAACCCCCTGCTCTGAGCTCTGAAACACTGAAAATTATAGCCAATGACAATAAAATCTAAACTCTCTTGTGTAGCTTTGACTCTTCTGCCTGGTAATTAGTCCAGTCCTCACAATATTTCAAATATAAAATACTGTTTATACTGCTGCAGCTTGGCTGAATAGAAAACCATAACATATGATCCAGTTTCATCAAAATCAATTAAATACTTGGTGGTGTGTAACTTAGTGTTAGATGTACTCCTCCCGACCCGGAGCCCAAAGTTGCATAGTGTGAGAACAGACGTACAAATGACAGAGACACCGTTCACCTGATCAGAAGTCTGTGTAGATCAACAGCATTTAAAATCTGTTTGTTCTGTTTCTGAGAGAAAAGTTACATAATGTGGCTTTAAGACTAGCAGCATGGCTGTATCAGTGTCAGCCTGTCAGTCTGTCAGACTGAAACATCTCAACACATGGTACAGACATGAATGGATCCCAGATAAAGTGTTGTGACGTTTTATTGAGCACTATTATGAGGTTGATATCATATACAATATGATGTTTAAAATGAAAGATGTTTTGGGTGAAATAAGTCGGAAACTATTGGAATAATGCAGTTTGGTAAAGACATTAATGTCTCCACACGATGCAGTGTAAAAACTTTAGTTTGTTGACTTTTCATCTTTCTAAACCTTTGGTTTGGCATTCTCAAATATCACTCTGTGTTTAGTGCTAATTATCAAATGTTAGCATGAATCATACCTATTAAACATCAGCATGTTAGCATTTGCTGTGTCTATTGCCTTACAGATACAAATGTTAAAGCTTTAATAAACCATTTATTTATTCTGAACTATAAATGATGTGACTATTCAGTAGGCAAATAGAAACAAACACTGAAGATTTCAAATGACAGTTTCAGAGAGTATGAGTTTTAGTTTGATGTGAAATAGTTAATAATCTTTGAACTTGCAAAGAAGAAATGTCAGTTGACAAGCATTTACTGCTATTTATAAAATGTGTTTCTATGTAAATTCAATATTTTTTTAGAAGTGAACTTCTTCCATTATTTAGTATTTCATTATTTTTAATCCAACATATAGTCTCAGTGTGTGAGTAGTATCTCAGCAGCTGGTGAAGTCACTATCTTTATCTGTTGCACAGCCTTTCATGCTTCAGGATAAAAAAAATGTGAAAAAATTGAGAAATTCAAGTGAAAAGATGAAATGCCAAGTTCTTAAGCCATCAAAGACAAATGAATCTTCAAAATAATCAGGAATCAAAACAGATGAAAAAGGAGAAGTCCTGTCTTGAATGCCAGCTGGAGGAAGGTATAGGCAACACAAACACAGAAATCACACGCCTGAGTAGACAGAGATTACAGTATCCACACACGGAGTGGTGGTTTTAAATCCACGATGTCTTTGACTGTCCTTGTGACTTACATGATGTAAAACCATCATAGAGAGGTGTAAGAAACCTGAGGTGCCACTTTTACAGAACTGATTTTGCCTTTGACAGGACAGACTGTGTGTGTGTGTGTGTGTGTGTGTGTGTGTGTGCGTGTGTGTGCATGCTATGAAACCCAAAGCAGTGAATGCAGCTGTGATTGCAGCAGCTGTATATCACGTCTCTTAGGCTACGTTTACACATAGTTTACACATAGTATGTTGAGAAACGAATATTTCCCTCCCTCCGTTTTCCAAAATAACATCGTGCGCATAGCATCGTTTTAAAAAAAGCCATCGAGCGCCATCATAACTACTCAACTTCGTTTATCTCAATTTACACGCAAAAGCTAAACCGTAGTTTTAATCTCCACTCTAGCCGGAGAATCTCCACTCTAGCCAGAGTTTTTAGAAAGATTCGTTTTCAGAGGCGTTTGCGTGTAAAAGATAGGTACAAACGAAGGGAATAAAAAAAAAAAAATACCGTGTACGTGTAAACGGGGCCTCAAAGAGCTGTACTCAGATGAGGTGCACAGAAGAGAAGGAACAGTTGACAGGATGAGGAGGGGACATTGAAAGGCTGATAAGGACCAGAAGAGGCGGCATTGATTTGGATGCATCCTTCCTAGCCTCACCATGATCCACAAAGGGCTGGCTAATGTTGGCGCAGTCTTAATAAGAGCTGGAATACCGGATTCAGAGCATATTAAGAGAGACAGACAACTGAGTTTGTTTGTTTGACTGGGGAAGACTGCTACACAAGAGCAAAGCCATCATTCATTTATTTAAAGATTTGCTTCACCTGGTGTGCTGGTGTCAGTAGGAGGGCACATTCAAGAGCAATACATTTTGCAACAGTTTAACAGCTAATACCACTTGTCAAACGTTCTCTTTCTGTGGTTGAATTAACTGTTAAATTATTCTACACAAATCATGGATTACCAGAACCATTAAGGATGTCATGACAAACCAGGCCTGCAGTCTGAAAACATGAATAATTACAACGCAGCAGCCTACAATCTCAGCCTAATGTTAAATCTAACATTCTAACACAACGTGCTCTAACCTACCCAAAAGAATTTCATTAAGGATCCCATCTACTCTCTTCAGGAAGAAGGTTCACCAGGTACACCAGACCAGCACTGAGAGGCTCAGGAAGAGCTTCCACCCTCAGACCACAAGGATCCTAAACAAGGACACTAAAGGCCAACTCACACCGGAGGCGTTACAGCAGTGGAACGGAAGTGGAACGGCAGCGCCACGGTCACCGTAGCAAATAGCCGCCAGTCTAGTCAATGAGAGCACTCACACAGGGCGCGGCTCAGCAGCGTCCCAGAAGCGTCTCTCCGCGCCACGGCGCAAGCTTTCCGTAGCATTTCTATTTTTGACGTGAGCCGCGGCTAAACCTCGTAAATTTCAACAGAGCAGATTGCACCAGACAGGAAATCCGAGACAGAATCAACGTAATAAACTTCCGCCCCCTTTCAAAATAAAACACAATATGCAGTTCATGTAGCCTCACATCAACGTTACGTCATGACCGGTGGCACCAGGTCAGCAGTCAATAGATCAAAGGGTCTCAACATGAACGATGAGAGACTAATTAATTATAATTTATGACACAACAGATGCTTTTTATAATCTCTTCCACGTCGGAGAAGCAAAGTCAGCTGTTTGTTGTTGTTGTTTCCTTTATACACAGTTTATCGCGGGGTCTCGCGTACGTCCAGGATTCTCGCGTGATCTTGCGTCAATACAGCGGGCTCGCTCCGCTGCCGTAACGCGGCTGACACGCGTCCGGTGTGAGTTGATGCCGGGCAAAGGACGCAGCTAAACCGCGGCGCAGCCGTCACGCTGCTGTAACGCCTCCTGTGTGTCCCGTGTAAGACTGCACTGAAAGCTCAACAGCAATATACAAATTTCTTAATGACACTGTCAGTAATAAACTCTGATATCTCAGTGATAATTACTTAAACCATTTAAACTGAAACAAATTTCTGACTAACAGCACCAAGCTTACAACAACTTCATGACCAATCAATGCCACCTTTCCAATTTTGAGGCATCAGAGCTCAATACTGTGAAAGGAAAATGATTTATAAAAGCATCATAACCAGCAAACAACAGGAAACAATTTACAACAGTAACTACAGCCTGCAACACATCCTAACCTGATTGCTTGCATGACATAGCAACACCCAGGGAGTGTTTACAACCAAGCAACCTCATTGGTTTGCAGAACCCGGACACAGTATGATTTATAAGACACACAGCACATGTGTCACTTAAAGAGGTTTGAATTTCAGACTTCTAGAAGGCTTGATTGAAGTTTCCATTTATTTATCATCACTTGTGTAGTTGTAGTGTTGTGTTACTAATTTGTTTAACCGGCAGCCCACACTGCCATTACGGAATGTGGTATAATTTACTGAATACATATTTAATCAAGGTCACGCCGGGGTTGCAGGTCTGGAGCCAAATGGAGGGAAAAAAAGGAGAAGACACAAACCAGCGGTCCCGGTGATTATAACAGGAAACGTGAGGTCTTTGGGGAATAAAACCTGAGTGCAGCATCTTTTGCTTCAGTGAGACTTGGCTGCACTCGCACCTCCCGGACAGCGGCGTTGAGGTTCCAGGCTAAGGGTGGCGGACTTGCACTTTATGTAAGTGAGAAGTGGTGTAATCCCGAACATGTGAATGTGAAGGAACGTCTCTGTACCCCGGACATTGAACTGCTGGCTGTGGGAATGCACCCGTATTATCTACTGAGGGAGTTCACGTCCACCATTGTTGTCGCTGTTTACATCTGTCAGCTGATGCAGCGGCAGCCTGCGAAGTCATAAGCTCTGCCGTTGCTAATGTAGCAGTATAGAGGTGCTGGGTTATTGGGTGACCCTGCTTGTACCTAACACCAGGAGGCTGTAATGAGGTGGGCCAGTATAAACGTGGCACTCCTCCACCAGCTCTTCCTCTTGCGCCTCTGTCCTCCTTGGTGCGTCATTTCCAGGCCAATGGTCATTTGGTCCACCAGGTATGGCTGCCCACTGCTTCAGCACATTGGTCGCTCAAACTTTTCTGCATGCTCATAGTATTTGTGTGATCATAGGGCGACTATATGCGTGCTGCTCCGTGCTCCCTCGTGTACAGCGGTGTGTTTATTTGGTAAGTGTCCCTCTCCAGACTAGTGTGGTCACAGGTAAATGCCGGCGACAGTCGGTGTCCTCTCTCTCCCTGCCTCCTCCTGTGCGAGCGTGTGTCCTAAAACAGGTATGTGTGTTTTTAGTATATGGGAGCAACCGCAGTATTTTAAAGTTACATTAACAGCATTTTTCCTGTAATTAGGAGTTGCTGTGATCAGCTGCTTGGGGGTCGCTGCTGTTTTGTTTCCGGTGAAGTTTTGTCTCCACACTGTTTGTCTCTGCTTCGTCTCTGCCTCTGAAGCTTCGTCTCTGCCTCTGAAGCTTCGTCTCCGCTGTGTTGTCTCTGCTGAAACGTTGTCTCTCCGCGCTGCGCTGTGTACGACTGCATGCGTCTGTTTGGTGCTTGGTGTAAAAAGCCGAGTGTAAAAAAAAAAAACTTCAGCCTTGTAATTGTTGTAATGTACCGACTGGCAACTTGTTCAGAAGGCCGATTGAAGTAGGTACAAAAGAGTATCTTTTACCAGAGGGTAGCAAGTTGTACTCAGTAAACATGATGTGTGATGTGTCCTTTATTACCCCAAGAGCCAATCTGAGGACCTTCTCCTCAAAGATGCTCTGGAATGTTTGGGAATTATCATTCCCAATCAATTTCATTGCTGTATTAACCATTTTTGTGATCAAAGATTTGTGTTTAACAGAGAGGGACCCAAACCAAGCTGTCATGCTATACCTGATCAGGCTTCCTAGCACTGCATCATAGAATGTTGACATCTTCCCGCTCACTCCGAATAATCTAAGTCTGTGGATGAAATGCAGGCGTTGGGCCAGTTTTGAGCACAAAAAGTCAACATGGACATTCCATTTTAGCATATTGTCCATTTGTATCCCCAAGTACTTGTAGGAGTCAACCCTCTCAATTTGCTTGCCCCCAATTTCTACGGTCGTGAGCCCTGACGGCCCTCGGATCAAAGATCATTTCTTTAGTTTTTGCAATGTTCAGTCTGAGGTAATTGTTCTCACACCAAGATGTGAAAAGTTCAATTTCTCTGAAATAATTCAGAGGACAATTCTCACCCTGCAATAGACTAAGGATAACTGTATCGTCTGAAAATTTTATAATAAAATTATTAGGCAGGCTATTCCTGGGGAGCTCACCCCTCCCTGGGGGACCCCTGTGCTACACTGTCTCGTTGTAGAAAGGGCAGTGTTGACCTTGACCTGTTGAGATCTGTCAGTTGTCTGTGCTCTGTCGTCCAGCAGGTTCTCGTGGATCGTGGCTGCTGCTGTGATCCTGCACGACGCCCACTACATATATTATTACTGTCATTATTACTACCATATCTATTACTGTAATCATTTTTATCATTCATTGTGATTCATTGTCATTTTATCAGTCATTGTACAATATGTTTGTGTTGATTTGTTCTGTACACGTGACATCCATTGCACGTCTGTCCATCCTGGGAGAGGGATCCCTCCTCTGTGGCTCTTCCTGAGGTTTCTTCCACCTTTTTTCCCTGTTAAAAGTTTTTCCTCACTTGAAGGTCTAAGGACAGAGGGTGTCACTCCCTGTACAGATTGTAAAGCCCTCTGAGGCAAATGTACTTTGTGACTTTGGGCTATCCAAATAAAATTGATTTGATTTGATTTGATTTAAGAGAGAACCCACCAAACATCGGACATCGGAGAGACGTGCAGATCATGTCAGTATTGGGTCGGTCCGTCGAAGACTACACCTAAACGTTGGTACGACGTGCGAAATAGGTCAGATATTTGACGTCTATATTGGACCTCTTTTAGACGTTAATATGACATCCACATTTGAACCTCATCTGGACGTCTGTTAAGGACCACATCTAGACGTCATCAGAACATGCAAAATAGATCCAAGATTTAGACGTCATTATTGGACCTGTTTTAGACGTTAATATGACGTTCATCTGGACGTCTGTCAATAGAATGTAATTTTGACACCTGAAACAGGTCAATCTTGGACATTGATGCAATAAAAATATTGCTTCAACACACGTCAGCCATAATTTCATTAAGGTTACAAGTACAGGTCAACATTCATTCTTGATGCTCCCTCACCTGCCAAACACACATGTGTATCTAATCAACATGGGTACTGTCTAGTATTAACTAAAATATGTTTAATGATCACCATATTTGATTTTGAAAAAGTTTGTATTTGATTTTGTATGGATTTCAAAAAAGGAGTTGAAAGACACATGATAGAAATAAACATGGACACAAAAGGTGATGCCTAGGGAGTATTATATTATATATTATAATTAGGATAAAATTGTAATTTTTACTGGTTTTCCCTAGAAAATATACATTGCCCTGCTTTAATAAAAATCGTGTACTACTTTTAACAGTAAAATACTACTACTAATAATAATTTATTTGGTTTAATAAAAGTCACGTCATTCACATTCAGGTTTTCTGCCTGTAAGTAGACCTGACAGTTGAGAAGTGCATACTGTTGTGCCCATACAGAGACGCCGCATTGAGCGCTGAATCGTACGTTGACGTCACCGCCATATTGGATCGGGCAGATCTGCCGGTAAACTAATACAAGGAAATGGACTGAACTTCATAAAGCGCCTTTCTACAAAGTTCTTTAAGTTAATGTCTCTTATACACCCATTCACACACACACTAATATATCTGGGAAACAAACAGGCACCAAAAACAACGTATGTAACTTTTAAAGTGATGATTATAAATGTTTACTCCTTATGTAAGCACCAAACCAACGTATGTATTTTTCTAATGCTGAGTGTTTACAGCTACTAATGTGTGTAACACTGTTACTGTGATGATAAATATTGAAATATTTATATTTAACATTTAATCTGTGTCTATAATAACCAGATCCTGAAATGTAGATGTGACATGAGGGTTTTCTGAATAAAGAGCACTAACGTGTACATTACACGTGAACATATATACATACATATAGTATACACACACACACACACACACACACACACTGAGCTCTCCTGTGTACAAATATATGACAAAATCCATCCATAAATCAGATATTTATAGAGTGTATATACTGGAAAATGATGAAATGGTGAAGATTTGTAGCCTTGGTAGACCCAACAAAATTGTTGAGCTGGATGCAGATTCATTCATTCAAGTCTTTGGGTGTATCTCGAAGAATTCAAACAAATTGTTATAAAAATAGAAAATATTATTTAAATTTAAGTCATTTTTATTAATTCCAGCTGTTCTATATAAGCATGATACACATTGAATTTCATACAGTTGTACAATCTGTTAGTATTTTACCCCTTAATATACATGTCCTTCAATCATCCTGTAGTAGTTGGGTGTTTTAAGTAATGGGTCATTTAGTGGAGATGTTAAACTCTGTCTCATCCCATCTGTAGTGTAAGCACAAAATGTATCTATGAGATTTACAGTGTACCACTAGATGTATATTTTTAATTACAATTGATACTTGGTTGATAATTAAATATTTCAAAACAAAAGGAACAGCAAAAACTGCAACACGTTATGGTTTTATGTGTTTGCCGCTCCTGTCGCTACATGGTACAGACTCTGAATCATCATGACAGTGAACAGCTACATCAGTTACTCTCCAGTTAACTGCCTCTCTCTCTCTCCATTATAATCAACACTCAGCGTTTCACAGTGAATGATAATGCCTTATTTATACTTTGATTTATGTTACCGGTTCAGAACATGTTCTGTCATCCTTTAAAGTTTACAAAAGAAATGTAAATTCATTATTTTTGTGGTTTTCTTAAAATGTCATTACCACACATACAGAAATGTAGTGTTCTGTTTTCTTTTCTTTCTTTTAAAAAACAACAACTGTTAGTCTCTAAGGTGCTGGTGTTACTATGTGCCAAAGGGTAATGCATAATAATAATAAAAACGATTTGCCAGTACACAAATGTATCCGATTGTGTTGATTTATCTCTCCTTTTGGGAGGTTTTCCATCCTTTTAAAGGGTCTAATTGTTGAGGACGTAAAACCCTCTGAGGCAAATTTGTGTTTGATTTTGACCTACAGTATATTAATAATGACTTCACATGTGACAAGGAAGGAACATCATGTCCTAAATGAGTAGTGAATGCACGAGAGGCATCTGAAAGGAGAATAATAGTTAATTTAATAATAAATATGAATAATTATTATTTTAATAATAGTTATAATAGATAGTGTAGAGATAATAATAACAGAACAATGACCAAAACTCTGCGGTCAGTGTCCGGAGATGGAAGAAAAGAGAAGAAGAGGAGGAAAAAAACACGACAAAGACGGAGGTACAATGAAGATAATGTCATTAAAAATTATTTGTCTATTGCAGAACAATTATAACTGTTAGTCTAACGCAGTTTGCTAATCAATAAATAGCTGTTAGCCTGTTTTAATATCAGTTAAGTGTGATGGAGGGACCTGATGGCTGTTATGGAAAATAATAATTAGGTAACTACTCCCACCTTACATTTATTTGGGGGATTTATAAAGATTAGATCTTTTCAGCAGGTGTTATTTACATTTAATTTGCTGAATATTAATGTGTGCAAATGAGAGTTCCAGTTCCAGTTCTCTTTAGAATGAAAATGGTTCTGTGTTCTGAAGATATTTGCATATAAGAGAGAGAAAGAGAGATCAGCACTCATTCCCGGATGACTTTTGAAGAGGAAGGACTGCCCTGTAGCTGGTTTAACAAGTCGTTTCTTCAGTCTACTTTTTCTGAACGGCATCGTCTTGGAGAAGGAGCATGCGTGTTTTTCCTGCATCAGTCTTTTAAGCTAAGTAACTTTCACGGTTTACATTTTAAATAAGAAGTTGAGGTTGCAACTGCAAAATGATGTCTTTAAACTTTGCCTCACTCACTCGACATGTGCAAAATGTACTGTATTCAACATCTTTCTTTACAGGACAGGTGCTTTCATGTGAGGTAAAAGCTTTGCAGTCATTGCTCTGTGTTTTCTCAGCTCTTTCAAAGAAACAGTGAGAAGGAAAGATTATTTCATGTTAACTTGCTGAATATGACTGAAGCTTAGCACTTATTCTGTACTGTATTGTGTTGGAGGAGGAGCACACATGCTCTCTTAGCTAAATAACTTTAGCAGGTTACATTTCCAATAAGCAGGAGGTGGATCTTTTGAGTTGCAATTGCGCTCACACAATGATACCCAAACCAAGGACTGACACACCTGCACAGTGCACAACCCAGGTAATGAGGAGGAAGAAAAGGACCTGGAAGAGACAATGAAGATGGTCGTGTCCATTGTCCAGAACTACAAAGAGAAGGCAGGAGTGGGCCAGGACAGCGCCGGTCCTGGCCACATTTGCGCCCTGGGCGACCCCCCCCCCGCCAGTGCGCGCCTGGATGCGCCGTGCGCCTCCATCAGTCTGTCCGCCGCACCCCTCTGCCTTGTCAACACCCCGCTCCCGGGGCGCCCGCTCCGCTAACTTAATGAGCGGTATCGAAAATTCGCGAGGTTTTTCTCTTTTTCAGGCGCTCGTGGCGCCCCCCACGAAATGGGAAGAATGAACGAGAAAACAGAAGACTTGGAAAGACAAGGGGAATGGGGAGAGGCAGAACAGAGCAAACCAGGAAAAGAAGCTCCAAATGTCGGCTGGCTTTCAAAGCTCAACACATGGTGGAGCAGGAAGTTTCTGTAAGTGAAGCCATCAGCAAAAAGGACGAGGTCAGAGGTACAGAGGTAGGCTGCTCAACTTATCAATTCCTGTCTAAAATGACCGAACTGCCGAACTGATGAAAAACAATTGAGTGTCTGCCTTCATAGAAAGGGTCAAGTATGGAAGGCTGCTTCACCAATGACGGGTAAGATCCCCCTGAAAACTTTGGGACAACCTAAGGCAGGGACAGTCACGATTACTTGACCTTGTCGACACTGTGAGCAGGCACAGTGTGCGACAACTCCGTCACTGTACAGTAACACAGCACAATGTGCAACAACTCCGTCACTGTACAGTAACACAGCACAGGAGACATGAGAACATACTCGATGCTCAATAGGTAGAAGTTAGTTGGGTTGGTTGAAAATCACTTGTGATGTAACCTAACCTAACTGAAGCAAAACAAAACAGACAATGCTGTAACAGTGCGATAACAGGACACGACATAGGAGGACTAAACAAGAAATCCTGGTCCTACAGTTACAGATCAGTTAACTCAGTTTAACTGAGGCAAAATAGAGTCATATCACTAAACTTACTCAATCACTCATTAGAAAAGGGTCAAGTATGGAAGGCTGATTCACCAATGACGGGTAAGATCCCCCTGAAAACTTTGGGACAACCTAAGGCAGGGACAGTCACGATTACTTGACCACTCTTACACAGACACGTTCACACAGACAAGGAGTGTGGTTCAGTGAACAGGCTTTTGCCCCTAGACTGCTGCACAAACAGACTGAAGAACTCTTCTGTCCCCATGACCATAAAAAATATACAACTATAACACTGCTCAGCGACAGCATAGAAACAATAACACAAACATTTGCAGTTGGTATTGGCACTGTTTCAATATGTACATTTAATATTGGCACAATTTTTATTTCGATTTCAAATGTCTTTTGTATTTTATTCTATTCTGTATTAAAACATTAGGACTATATGGTGAATATGTTCTTTATCTTGCTGGTCAATATAGTATGTATTGTATGTTATATGTATGTATGTATGTATGTATCGTATGAATTACCTCCGGAGGAACCCAGTGTTGAGCGCAGTCCCCACGGGGTAGTGATATTGAAGCAATAGTAACTGCCAAATGAGGCAGATGGCACAGGGGAAGGCAGTGATGTGGTCGTTGACAATCTTTGATCAATGCCAACATGAAGCAGTCCAGCAGTGAAGCAAGAGGACCCTGAGAATAACAACATTAACAATATATATTCAGATCTGTGCATCTGTGTCAACTATTAACTACATTGTAAACTTGGTTCAGACATACCACACACAATAAGGCAGGTTGTTGCTGGCACAGCCTCCATCTCAACCTCTTTTGGTCTGTCTGTGACTGTGTCTTCTGCATCTGGCACACTGGATTCTTGTGTGGTAGCACTTGCAGCACTCTGAGCATCTTCATTACCTGTTTCACCCTCTCACAGGGCGCTTGGCGCCCCTCTACTATATGCTCCTTCAAGTGAACACCCAAAGCTTTTATCTCCTCACACTGCTGTTCACAACGTGAAACTGTGCATTTTAAACTCGTTATAGTTCGTCAAGAACTGTTGGCTCCATTATGAACCACAATAGAAGTGCACTTTTAATGCTGCATAACCAGTACACAACTGCTGCACTAGCTGCAACACACTTAACATACCTCAGTTCATTGCTATGCAGTTTGCAATGGAGAACAAATTAACAGATTTAACAGCCAAAACAACGTTTTTTTCTCTCTTTTTTCACCTTAAATCTCCTTTCAATTAACTGAGTGCAATTTAAACTATTAGCTTTCTGAAATGTTCTGCAATATTTCCATACCTGAGAAAGAGAGCAGCTCTGATGGATAAGGGGGGGATGAGAAGTCTCTAGCTGTATTAAACGCAGTACCGGCAGATTTCCACTGCGCATGTGGCAAGCACGACCAGGTGCAGGGGGCACAACAGCACTTCTCAATCTGTCAGGTCTACTTACAGGCAGAACACCTGAATGTGAATGACGTGACTTTTATTAAACCAAATAAATTATTATAGTAGTAGTATATTTTACTGTTAAAAGTAGTACACGATTTTATTTATCATAACGCAGGGCAATGTATATTTTCTGAGAAAACCAGTAAAAATTACATTTTTTCCTAATTAAATATAATATATAATATAATACCCAAGTCATCACCTTTTGTGTCCATGTTTATTATACATGTGTCTTCATTCTTCCTTTTTTGAAACCATACAAAATCAATACAAACTTTTACAAAATCAAATATGGTGATCATTAAACATATTTTAGTTAAACTAGCCTGTACCCATGTTGATTAGATACACATGTGGCGTTTCAGGTGTCAAAATTACATTCTATTAACAGACGTCCAGATAGGTACAAATGTGGACGTCATATTAACGTCTAAAACAAGGTCCAATAGTGACGTCTAAATCTTGGATTATTTTGCATGTTCTGAGGACGTCTAGATGTGATCTTTACAGACGTCCAGAGAGGTTCAAATGTGAACGTCATAGTAACGTCTAAAACAGGTCCAATAATGAACGTCTAAATCGTGGATCTATTTGCAGCTGATTTGATGACGTCTAGATGGATCACTTAACAGACGTCCATATGAGGTTCAATGTGGACGCTCATTGAACGTCTAAACAGGTCCACATAGTGACGTTCTAAATTGATGCTATTTTGTACGTCAAATTAACGTCTAAGTGGGTTCTTCAATGACGTCCAAATTCGTAACGCACTACGACGTCTAAAACGGTCCCAATATAGACGTCAACTATCGACTTACTTTTTGCACGTCTACCGACGTATTAGGTGTGGTCTCGACGGAACCGACCCCCAATACTGACATGATGCTACACTCTCTCCGCGTCGATTTTGGTGGGGTAGGATAGATAGTGTTAACTGCTCCGGCCCAGAGTTGACCATCAGATGTGCTACATAAAATGTAATACTCGCTATATTAAAGAGAAATAAATTACAACTGTGACATTGGCAGTTCACTTGCAGAATTTTTCTACTCAAATGAATGAGTACCGGCTTCATCTACCTATAAATATGGGCAGAGACCAAGCAATTGACCCGGACTGAGCTTCAGATGATTTCTGCCGAGAACCGGTTATACTACAACCACTTTAATTATAATGTATTTAAACCGTGAACATATAAATAACAGGAAAAAAAAATCGCTTTTACACTCTTTTTTAACCTTTGAACATATTTACTTAAATATTATTTTGACATATAATCACAATTCTCCTAATTTGTTTGTTTTTGTTTGGTGTTGATTTTCTGATAGCACAGAGTAACAATGTCAGCTGGGTCACACTTGCACAGCACAGCAGTAAACTAAAGTACCATGCTGGTACAGTTTCGACCATAAAACAGCTGATTTCACATGTATGTCCTGAGGTCCAGAGAGCTGCTTTTGCTGCTGGTTTTGACTGGGGGGAGCCATGTGGTGGAAAGGCTTCCCACCGTCTTCACTACTCCAGGAGCAGCAACAGATGTCCACTGTTCGACCTGAATGTCAAGCTTATGTTGAGTCTATTGTTTTTATGTTCATATGTTTCATTAAGTACAAAACATCTGTAACCATAAACCCACTGTTCCACATTTGCTCTTCATCATCCCTACCAAGCCTCTCAGCTTATTCCTGTGTTTCTTGGTTTTAGTTTTTATATATTTAGAGAGTGAGAGAGAGAGATTCAGATTTACATAGTTTTTTTCCTTTTTCCTCTTTGACCACCAGTCAAGACCTTCATGGTGATATTTGAAAGGCTTGTTTGATGGACACAGTGTTAAGCCACAGGCAAAAAGATATTTCACTTTGAAATGGTAAGATATCCTGCAACTAATCTATATCCACTAGAGGGAAGTGCGTTCCTGGCATGGATATACAACCCTCTGTGGCCTGTTACAAGATTGTTTTTGCAGGTGGATGGTAATGAAATTCATTCATTTATTTAATGGACCATGTACAGTTATTAAACATAAACGATTACATTTGAAGGTGCTTGCACCAGAGTTTTAGCTTACAGGCTACTTTCATTCTGCATGTCCCTTCGGCAACACAATTGAAACATATTACAGCACAATACAAAATAGTACAAGCATAAAAACCACACAGGACAACATAATACAAAAATACAAAGTTACACACACATAGCACATAACATATACACCCACCGGAATACAGAAATACAGGAATACAGGCTATGAAAAAATAAGAGTGTTCGCCTGAAACGCCAGCTAGGAATAGGAATAGGACTCTGGTTTCTATTTTGTGGGTTTTCTTTCTGAACTGGGGTGGGTCACTTGCCCGAGCGGTCCGGAGGGCAAAACACGAGAAGGATTCTCCAGGTGGTAAAAACGGCATCCTGTACCAGCGGCAGGGTGAGGTAGACGCCTTACCATTGCCACATAATTCAGACACAAGTTATGGAGCTAGGTCACTCTATCCCATGGGCAGGCCATTTAGGATTTCAGAAGTCCTTGAACAGAATTGGCCAGTAGGTTTGTTTGGCCAGGCATATACACCCAAGTGAATCCTTCTGTGACTCTGTGTGAAACCTGTCAGCTAACGTCACCAAAGGGGAGTAGCACGTGCCCAGCTTCAGCCATTACCCATCATTGACACACCCTTTGACAGGATAGGCATGGATATTGTGGGGCCACTGGAGAGAAGTTCCTCTGGCAATCGGTACATCTTGGTAATCTGTGATTATGCCACCCGATATCCAGAGTTTTTCCCCTCAGATTAGTGAAGGCCAGACAGGTTGCAATTGCCTGTTTCAGCTGTTTTCAAGGGTAGGCATAGCTAGAGAGATCCTAACAGACTGTGGCACAAATTCCTCTCCAAGCTACTACAGCAGGTTTATCAGCTGTTAGGGGTCAGGGGTATTTAAGACCATCCATACCACCCCCAGACGGACGGTCTGGTTGAAAGGTTCAACCAAGAACATGCTGCGGAAGTTTGTTCCCACACAGGCTCTGGATTGGGACCAATGGCTGCCTTACCTACTGTTTGCGTACCATGAGGTGCCACAGGCCTCAACTGGATTCTCACCCTTCGAGCTGCTCTACGGTCGCCAGGTGAGGGGCCGCTGGACCTCCTGAACGAGCACTGGGAGGATCCAGGTGCAAAAGGGGAGAAGTTGTGTCCTATGTGGTCAGATGAGGCGAGGACTTGAACAAATGATTGCTCTGGCACAGGAGCATATCAAAACTGCACAGGCCAACCAGAAGAACTGGTATGACAAGAAGGCCAGAGACAGTCTTTTGAGCCCGGGCAGGAGAGTTGATGTTGCTACCTACAAGTGACAGTAAGCTGTTGGCAAGATGGCAAGGGCCCTACCCAGATCACAAGGCGCCTGGGTAGGGTTACCTATGAGCTTTCATGCCTGATAAGGGGAGAAGAAGAAACACCAGCTTTCCATGTGAACCTGCTGAAGGAGTTCCAGCAGCCTGTCCAGAACCACCTCCTCATCCGTGTTCTTGACGAAGAGGAGGAGAGAGAGCAATCTTTTCCAACTACCAACCCAGACTCCAAACAGTTGGATTATCCCATCTCCGGCCTGACCAGCAGAGGGAGATAGGAGCCCTGCTGGATCCGAACTCTTCCAAGAGAAACCTGGCTTCACAACCATGGTCCGGCATAAGGTCCCACCTGAAGGAGGATGCAACGCCACGCCGGAAGAGCTACCGGATTCCTGAGCGGTTGGTCGGCAAGCTAAAGAAAGAGATCGACCTGATGTTGCAGCTTGGCATCATTGAAGTGTCAACAAGTGAATGGTGCAGCCCCATGTGCTCGTCCCAAAGAAGATGTTTCTCTCCGATTCTGCATTGACTTCAGGTACCTGAATGCAGTTCGAAGTTCGAGTCATACCTGATGCCACGCATTGATGAACTGTTGGAGAGAGTGGGGAAGTCCACTATTATCACCACTCTGGACCGAGCAAAGGGTACTGGCAGCTGGCCCTTGCACCAGAGACAAAAGAACTGCGGCGTTCAAAACGCCATATGGACTGTTCCAGTTCAAAGTGATGCCATTTGGTCTCCAGGAGGGCGCCGGCAACCTTCCAGCGACTGATGGACCAAGTTCTGAGGAACATGCCAGCATTGCAGCGGTGTACCTGGCAAATGTGGTGATCTACAGCCAGCCTGGAGGAACATTTGGATCACCTCCAACAAGTGCTCCACCCTCATCAAGCAAGCTGGCCTGACGATCAACCCACGCAAATGTGCTTCGCACAGAAGCAGGTCCACTACCTGGGCCATGTTGTTGGACAGGGCAATGGTGAAACCACAAGTGGGCAAAGTGGAGGCCATCCATGGGTATCCAGTACCCACCACTAAAAGAAGGTGCGGGCCTTTGTGGGCCTGGTGGGATGGTACAGCAAGTTTATCCCACGCTTTCCGAAAGGGCAGTGTTCTCCACAGACCTCACTAAGGCCACCGCACCAAACAAGGTCAGATGGACTGAGGACTGTAACAGAGCATTCAGGATCTGAAGAAGGCCATCACACAGACTCAGTGCTCCACAGCCCGGACTTTTCAAAACCATTCATACTGCAGAACGGATGCCTCTGGGGTTGGCCTTGGAGCAGTGTTACTGCAGGAGACGAAAGGAGAAAGAGGACCACTGCTTTTTCTCAGCGGCAAGCTCCTGGACCGGGAGACAAGGTATTCCACGGTGGAAGAAGGAGTGCCTGGCCATGAAGTGGGCCATCGACTCGCTCCGCTACTATTTGCTGGGACCCGGTTCTGCCTTGAGACGGATCATCGGGCTTTGCATGGCTCAATCGGATGAAGGACACCAATACATGTCTCACAGGGTGGTACCTGTCCCTGCGCCCTACAACTTTGCGGTGCAGTACCGGGCAGGGAAGGACAACCTGGTGGCGGACTGTCTTTCCAGGGTCCATGAGGACTGAGTACTGGACTCTTCGAGAGGGGGGGAGGAATGTAACGATGGCCTCACCGTACCCCCCATATGCATGCACATATTGTAAGAAGGACGCATAGGAGATGTGTAAAAAGAACTTTATTGGGGTGCATTTCCAGCGGGGGTGGAGACACATGGCACGGGACGTGGGGCCAGTCCGCCTCGTAGTCCGCTGCTAACCACCCGCTGCTCAACCGCCTGAACACACCAAAACACAGACTAAATACACGATAGAAGACTCGTTAAAAGTATATTGTGGATTGAGCTAGGGCGTAACAACACAAAGGTAAACTCACCACAACCTGCTGCTCTGTCTTCACATTGGGTCACGTCAAAACAGGTCCCCGGGGAACGTGGCCCTTATGTATGGTTCTGGAGGACAGCAGTAAGTGGGAAGTGGGAGTAGGGGAGTTTGTGTGGGGTTATGTAAATAGGTTCATGTTCATATATTCATGTGTATGTATTTGTTGGTGTTTATTAATGGTAATGGGTTTGTAAATAGGTGTTTATATGTATTTATGTAAATATTTATTGGTTTATTTAATATATGTGTAAATACGTAAAAACACCTATCAATGGTTTGAACTAATTAGTCATGTGATTAAGGGGAAATGGATAAAGGGACGGAAAATGTTTGTTGTGGTGTAGCGAGTTGTGGAGTTTGTATTGGAAGGAGTGAGTATTGGATTGTGAGGATTATTATCATCTTATTGTTGTAAAGTGTTTGTTTGTATGTGTGTGAATAAACACCCATACATTCCCCACCGGGCATCA
>NC_040011.1:30791609-30840972 GCF_000972845.2 Larimichthys crocea | reverse complement strand
GGTGCGGAGCAGAGTTGTCCGCAACGCGTGCCTGCTCACAGTGTCGACAAGTCAAGTAATCGTGACTGTCCCTGCCTTAGGTTGTCCCAAAGTGCCGGGGGATCTTACCCGTCATTGTGAATCAGCCTTCATACTTGACCTTTTAATTAGAGTCATATCACGTTTTGTTTTGTTTCAGTTAACATCTATTAGTTTTCTCTGTCTTTGTATCTCCCGTCACAACATGTGCTGTGTTACTGCACGGTGACGGAGTTGCCGCACACTGTGCCTGCTCACAGTGTCGACAAGGTCAAGTAATCGTGACTGTCCCTGCCTTAGGTGTTCCCACAAGTTTTCAGGGGGATCTTACCCGTCATTGGTGAATCAGCCTTCCATACTTGACCTCTTCTAAGTTTAGTTTAGTCTATGATCATGTTTCATGTTCCTGTGTGTGTTTTTTCAGTTAACGCAAGTTGTTTTCTGTCACATATGCTGTGCTTACTGCACGGTGACGGAGTTTGTCGCACACTTGGGCCTGCGCACAGTGTCGACAAGTCAAGTAATCGTGACTTCCCTGCCTTAGGTTGTCCCAAAGTTTTCAGGGGGATCTTTACCCGTCATTTTGATCAGCCTTCCATATTGACCTTTTAATTTTAGAGTCATATCACTGTTTTGTTTTGTTTTTTTCAGTTAACATCTATTAGTTTCTCTGTCTTTGTCTCCCGTCACAACATGTGCTGTGTTACTGCACGGTGAGGGTTGTCGCCACTGTGCCTGCATCCACAGTGTCGACAAGGTCAAGTAATCGTGACTGCCCGCCTTAGTTGTCCCAAAGTTTTCAGGGGGATCTTTACCCGTCATTGTGAATCAGCCTTCCATACTTGACCTTTTAATTTTGAGTTCAAATATCACGTTTTTTTTTGTTTTTTTCAGTTACATCTATTAGTTTCTCTGTCTTTGTATCTCCGTCCACAAATGTGCTGTGTTACTGCACGGTGGACGGAGTTGTCGCACACGTGCCTGCTCACAGTGTCGACAAGGTCAAGTAATCTGACTGTCCTGCCTTAGGTTGTCCCAAAGTTTTCAGGGGGATCTTACCCGTCATTGGTGAATCAGCCTTCCATACTTGACCTTTTCTATGAGTATTGTAAGTTTAGTATAGACTCTATTTTGTTCTCAGTTCCTTGCTGTTTATGTACAGTTACATTTGTTGCCCATTGTGCTGTGTACTGCAGGTGACGGAGTTGTCGCACTATTGCCTGCTCACAGTGTCGACAAGGTCAGTAATCGTGACTTGTCCCTGCCTTAGGTTGTCCCAAAGTTTTCAGGGGATCTACCCGTCATTGGTGAATCAGCCTTCCATACTGACCTTTTAATTTTAGTCTCATTATCCGTTTTGTTTGTTTTTTTCAGTTAACATCTATTTGTTCTTTGTCTTTTATCTCCCGTCACAATGTGCTGTGTTACTGCACGGTTGACGGAGTTTCGCGCCACTGTGCCTGCTCACAGTGTCGACAAGGTCAAGTAATCGTGACTGTCCCTGCCTTAGGTTGTCCCAAAGTTTTCAGGGGGATCTTACCCGTCATTGGTGAATCAGCCTTCCATACTTGACCTTTTTTATTTTAGAGTCATATCACTGTTTGTTTTTTTTTTTTTCAGTTAACATCTATTTGTTCTCTGTCTTTGTATCTCCCGTCACAAACATGTGCTGTGTTACTGCACCGGTGACGAGTTGTCGCCACTGTGCCTGCTCACAGTGTCGAACAACATCCTCTCTGCCACAGAGGCCAGCTCTGTGTCCACCACGAAGCTGGATCTTGTGGTATCTTTCTGTTAAGATATTTAAAAACATAACATATTAGACCCTGTAATATTTATCCTTTCTTCTTTCCTTCAAGGTGTTTCTTTTCAATAAATCCGGAGAGAGGAACGAAAGTTGAGCACAGCAAAAGGAGGATGTCTTTGCTGTGAACCCAGGAGTCCTCACACTCATCGCTGACCTTGCAGACCATGAGTGGACTTGAGTGGACCATATTTCGTGAGTCATGTGATGTGAGGTGTAATGTTGTTGTAATGTTGCAGTATGTATGAGTGTACACCAGGGGTGTCCAAACTTTTTTCAATGAGGGCCACATACATAAACATATAGGAGGGGGTGGGCCACTTACTAGAAATTAGGTATATAGCCTTAACTTTAGTGTATTAAAGTTAGAAAAATCAAATCTGTTTTAAGGCCGTAAAACCCCTAACCACACACTTTTATACACCTTTTTACACGCATTTTGTACAGTACTCCCTTAATTAATCAGGACGCAGAACACATGTGCGGTTCTCACTTAGCCAATCAGGACGCAGAACACAATGCGCGTTCATACTGTACAGTACGCTGTAAAAAAAAGCATGCAAAATTACGCTAAAAAAATCCACCAAACAGCGAGTCCGCGAAAAGTTAACCGCGATATAGCGAGGGACGACTGTATTTAAGTTTTTAGGCTTAGCATCACACCTATTAACGTTCGTTTGGACGGTTATCAACATTAACAGACTGAACTGGACTTAATAACAGAAGTGTATATAATTTTGGTAAATTATTCTGGTGAGTATCAGCTGCGCTGGGTATGTAAATCGGGCCATCCAGCTGCGGTGATGATCCGATGGCACTCGTGCCAAAAATCCGGACAAATGTCACTTGATCAAGGAGCAAATCTGCATCAGATGACTTTGCATGTGCAGTGCGTGCACTGAGCACAGCGGTGTGTACTCTGTGTGTTAACAAGAAAAACGCAAATTCCCCTTGAATTCTTTGAAGAAATATTCACTCTCCCAATGTGTCTGAAATTTTCTGCACTCACTTTCTACCTTTCGCTTCTTTGGTTCTGCCATGTATAGTATCTTGGGGTAAATTTCTTCTTTGTCTACTTTTGTCGTTTTTGGCAGAGCAACTGCCTTGATCAACAGTAGTAGTCGAAAAGTAGCGGCCCCTGGTGTTAAAATTAAAAAAGTGCAATACACTCAGGCAAAAGTTGAAGTGCGGGCCATATTCTATTCTATTTAAAAAATTTCTTGCGGGCCAATTAAAAATGGACCGCGGACCGTAGTTTGGACACCCCTGGTGTTTTTTTTTCCATCTTCATGTACAGCCTTGCAAATGAGGTGAGGTGGTTGTTTATGTTGGAGACTTTTTTATATGTGTGTGTATATATAAATAGCAGATAACACTGATAACACAAACAAAAAGCAGGGTTCTGGTTTTATGCTGCACTACTGTCACGGCTTAATGAACCTGTGGTGATTTTACTGTTACAAGTTAAAAGATCTGAACAGCAAGAACAGTCAGTAGCATTTTAGCTTTTACTTGCTATTTCAGAAAAGATACAGTGCTGCCCACATCTGTTAGAAAGTTCTTATTACTGTGCATTTATGTCAATTTCATGTAGCATGTTCTGTGTATTCGGTGTGTACACAGTGTTGTGATAAGCTTGTACAGCCTCACAAGTGTTCATTAAATGAAAAATTACAATTAAAAAGTTTGGTTTTTGGATGTTTTATGTACAACGTGCTTATAGTTTCCCATGTTTCCAATGTTTCACCATTAGACAAAAATGGTAACTTATTGTTTTTCTGCTCTAATGGATTGACAGTTTTACCAATTAAATTTGCACTTAATCCTTAATCCAGTTAATCCTTTCGTATTTCATGGCACAAACTGTAATTTTCTTTAATGTTTTAATGTTAATTTTTAAGCAAAACAAGTTTTTTTTCCAGGGGTAAAAACCTGTAGTTTTACAGAACATTATGGATTCACACAATAATAATTAATCGTAAAATCAGCAATGCTGGTGCTTTTTTGACAGTGTAGTGTTTTACAGTGTAGTCCACGTACAGAAAAAGACGTCATAAAAACTTCGAAAAGGTCTCCAAGACGTCAGAATCGGACCTCCATATGACGTCTGAAAAAGACATAAAAAAAACTTTCATTCTGCACCTTCAGGAGACCTGATATCGACGTCGATATATGACGTTAAATATACATCATTTAAACGTCTCATTGTGCAGTGGGAATGAAACCATTTTGTGATAAAAAGGTTGGCATTCATATTGGTTAGCTTCTTAATGAGCAGCTGAAGCTGTAGTGTATCGAAAGCTGAACTAAAATCTACGAATAGGGCGCGGGCATATGCCTTTGGATCCTCCAAGTGTTTAGTAATTCGATGAGATACACTGACAATAGCTTCCTCTGTGCTGCGTCCCTCTCTATATGCGAATTGCAGAGGGTCAAGAGAGGGGGCCAACTCTGACTTTAAAAAAATCACTATAATCCTTTCCAGGCATTTCATCACCACACAGGTTAAGGCTATATGTCCGAAGTCCTTGTTCCCGTTAGGGCAAGAGACCTGGGAATAATTGTAGACTTTTTCCAGAGGGCAGGAACCTTATGTGTATTCAGGGACTTTTGGAAGATCGGGCACCAAGCCGGAGTAAGTTCAGCTGCACATGATTTAAGCAGGGCAGCTGACAAACCATCAGGCCCTGTTGTTTTTTTATTGTGTACCTTACTGAAGATGCACTGAACCTGTGCCAGTTCAATCAGAAAGCGATTAGAAGCATTAGAGGGATAAAATCGAGATCTAAATTAAGAAAATCTAGCGCCTTAACAGAAGAGTCAGTGTCAAATCTAAGGAAATAGTCATTCAGCTCATTGGCTCTGTCAAGGTCATTCAGGGTGACAATCTGCTTTCAGTTTGGGTTCATATTAGTTATATTCTTCATGCAATCCCATAACCTCTTTGTATTCATAGTGCTGACACACTCCTCCAGTGCTGCTAATGTCTGTCCCTGGCTCTCCTCAGCATCTGATTCAGTTTCCTCGGAGCTTTGGCCACGCCCCCCCATCCCCATTTTTAAAAGCCACTTTCTTGTTATTAATGCAAGCTTTTACTTCCTTTGTGATGTGAGGCTTAATATTAGGATAGTGGATCACACTTTTCTTAGGAACAATATTATCTACACAGAAATAAATGTAGTCAGTTATAGTCTCTGTTTGCCTCATTCAGTTCCAGATCATTAAATATGCCCCAGTCTGTGCAAAGAAAACAGCTTTTCAGCGTTTCCATACTGTCCTCAGTCCACTGCAGTATTGTTTTTTGTGTGGGTTTACTCGACTTGAGCGCTGTTTTATAGGTGGGCATAAGATGAACAGTTGAGTGATCCGAGTTTGCAAGAGGAGGGAGAGCTTTGGCTCTGTATGCACTCTTTATATTCCTGTAGCATTTATCCAACACATTCTTTCTCCGTGTTTCACATTTGACTTACTGGTAAAATTCAGGTAGTGCTGGTTCCAGTTTACAATGATTAAAGTCCCCAAGTGAAAATAAGGGAGCCCCCGGTGTTTGTTGGAGGCAAGTGTGTACACATTCAGCGAGGCGAGTCGCGGCTGTGGTGGCGCTGGCGCTCGGGGGAATGTATACGGGATCACAATGCATGTCCTTGATCGTATATTGGTTGCACCAACTGTTACTCACATATATGCAAAGACCTCCTCCTCTGGACTTCCCCGAAGTGATTTCACGATCCACCCGTACCAAAGTGAACCCCTCCATTTCCAGCAGCGAGTTCGGTATGTCAGGGCGTAACCAGGTTTCCGTAAAAACCATGATACTTGATTCTCTGTACTCATAGCAGAATCTTCTGTGTACTCTGAGTTTCTCCATTTTATTGGGTAATGACCGCACATTGCTTTTTCTCGTGTGCCCTCACGTGCGCCTTAGATCCGCCGTGCGCCCTAGTCCTAGATTGCCGTCTGGGATCAGTCTGGGGCGCCCGAACTCACGGAAACTGCGCCCTGGGCGGTCGCCCACATTGCCCATAGCTAAGACTGGCCCTGCTCTTCACCCTCTTCCTCCGCCGATCCCCTCCAGCTGGCTTCCCGATGACGACCTCTGTGAGGTTCGGTGGTGGTGTGTCACCTTTGTGTCGTAGAGCCAACAGATCCTCTCTTGTAAATAAAGTTTAGTTGAGTTATGTACACTTGCTGCTCTACCGTCCCCGCCTGTGATGTTCCGGGCCAGCTTTTGCACAGGAGTTCCCCAATCACCAGCGACAGCACAAGCAGGGAGGTCAGCACTGTTATCTCGCTGCTGGAGGGGGACCCAGACCGGCAGGCTGATGGTTACCGATGTGGACATATGGCTGGCGGAGTGGGCTAGGCTAACGTTAGCTAATTAGCTAGCAACACCTGTTAGCAAAACAGAGGCAGCAAAACAGCGTCTTTTGTCCACGCGCTCCTTGTTTAAGTCCAAACTGCCACAGTGTGTCGTAAAAAAAAAACAAGATGACAGAAAATAATACAAACAAACGAAAAACATTAACCCGGCTATTGCACTGGTGCCCGGGTCGCCAGCAGTGCAACACCACCAGGTGTCTGTAATATAATTGTTTTTCTTTTGTTGATTTTGATTTGGATTGATTAGTGTATTGATCATTCTGTTAACTTTGGATTATCTTGTTTTCTTTTTTTATTTATTTATTTTTTTTTATTTTTAGTTGCTGGAGACTGGTGGTGGCGGCGCTGGTGACTGGGTGGTGGTACCCCCCCCCTTGTCTGCTGTGTCCTGGAAAGCAGGTTCCTCACTTTACTGAGTGTGTGCGGGTCACGTATGTCGGGTGGTTTAGGTTCGTATTTAAGTTGGTGGGTCCCCCCCACACACCTAGCCTTGTCCATCCACTCAGCTCCAGCCCCGTAATTGATTTCCCTTATTTTGATTTTCTTTTGGATTAATGAAATTGAGATCATTTTAAAGCATTTAAAATAAACTGTATATTTTATTAAACTCTTGTGAACTGCGTCTCCTGCCTCAAAAGAGTATACTTACCTGTGTGCCTTGTGCGCTCCCAAATTATTTCTCGGGGTGAAATTCCCCAGGTGGCGTTTTGGTTTTCTTTCTTAATTTGGTTTAACTTCCCTTTTGCACCTTATCCTCGCCACAAACTTGCTGTTGTCGGCAGGATTCCTCTTTCTAAAACAGCTGAGACGTATGTTCATGTTTTTGTTTTGTTTGTGTGGTCTAATTTTGTTTTGGTTTTTTGTGTGTATTGGAGTGTTCGGAGACAAGACAGCGGTGACCTGTGCAGATTGGGGAAATTGGAGACAGAACAGCAGTGGCCCCTAGTGGATCCCCATGAGTTTTTAGTGAGGTGCCTACTTCAAGTTTGACTTTCGTGGTCCCTTGGCATCATTATTCGTAGTGTAGTGGGTTTGTAGTAATCATGGGGACGTAATACAGGAACTGGCCCTAGTGTTTTACCGTCTACCTCTTTGGCACCACTGGTTGCCCCTTCCACTTCTGGTCCCTCTGTAGCAAAGAGACTAATTTTTGTGTCCCGTCTTTAGGGGAAAGACAGGCGTAGGATTGAGTGAGTGGGTGGAGGAGGTGCAGGCGAGTATGCCGGGCTCTGCGCTTATCCCAGTCCGACCAGGCGTTTTTCCTGTTTGACCACCTAGAGGGAGGAGTTAAGGATGAGATAAAGTATCATTCTGCCGCTAAATTTCTTGCCATTTTAGAAGAGCTGTACGGTTGCTCAGAGTCGTATGTCGCACTGCAGCAGGCTTTCCTCTCAAGGAGGCAGCAAGAAGGAGAAACTCTTCACAAGTTCTCCCTCGCTTTGATGGGCCTCATGGAGAAGGTGAAGCAGTGCCACTGACATGTCAGATGCCGGAGCCCTTTTGAGAGACCAGTTTGTTAAGCATGTCTTGAATAGTTCACTGCGCCATGAGTTGAAGCAGTTGGTGCATCGTCAGTCTAATTGTGCCTTGCTTGATGTGAGGACCGAGGCGATTCGCTGGGAGCGTGAGGGTTTGCCTGGTGGTGTGAGAGGTCGCAGCCAATCGGTCCCGTCAGTATATGGTGTCCAGTATGGTGTTCATGGTGGCCCACAGGCTGCTGTTCCATCCTCCTCAGTGTCTGAAATTAGTGAGATGAGAGAGGTGTTACAGTGTCAGCAAGAGCAGCTTAATCAGCTCATGGGAAGCATTGCTCAGCTGCAGAACTCTAACCAATACGGTCATCCACCATGGCCTGGTCCCTTACTTTGCAGGCGTTGTAATGAGCCAGGACACTTTGCACGTGAGTATGATAGGGGGCATGGTTCTTCTCGTTCACAGTTTCCGTCACGACCCCATTTCAAATCAAATCAAGTTTATTTATATAGCCCTTTACAATAGCCACACGGTACCCAAATTGCTTTACAACAAAGCTATAAAAAACAACAACAACAAAAAAACAATACATAACAATAAATTTGACTTCTGGCAGGCAGTCTAGCTCCCCTCCGGTGTCGAAAAACTAGTGCCCACCGAACTGCAGAGCCACAGTTTGGTTGGGGCCGCTACTGGCTCACAAGCTGCTTCACGGAACTTGGATGCTTCCAGATTGATCTCCTCTTGCCTGCATTTGGATGTGGACATGGGTGGCATGAAGGTTCTTTGTCTGGTAGACACCGGCTCCATGGTGTCTACAATTTCTGAGAGCTTTTTCCACCGGCATCTTGAGCCTTGGGGCCAGGAGCGTCTTTGTTCTTGCCATTGGTTGGAGCTTAGAGCTGCCAATGGTTTGACTATCCCTTACCTCGGGTATTTGGAGCTTGACGTGCAACTTTGTGGTAAATTGATGCCCCGATGTGGTGTCTTAGTGGTGAGGGACCCCCTGAGTGGTGTGCCTTCTCAAGTGCCTGGTGTCTTAGGGATGAAGGTGATTCGTAAGTGCTACCAGGAGCTCTTCGGCCAATATGGCGGAGCTTTGTTTTCCCACGTTTGTATCTCGGAGGCTCCCAAGCCTGTCGTGCAGGCACTAAGAGGGGTTGGCAGATTCCTGGCGGTGTGATGAAAATTGTGACTGCCACATGTTCTGAGCAGTACTGTTGGCCACTGTATGGTACTGTTTGAGCCTTTAGAGGTTGGTTTGCCTGCTGGACTGCTTGCTTCCCCTTCTTTAGTTCATGTCATCAGGGGCACAGCTTACATACCCGTCATTAATGTTGGCTGCAACGATGTTGTTTTGTACCCCCGCACTGTTGTCGGCACACTGGATTTGGTGAATGTGGTCAGCCTTCCTTCGGGAGTGACTGAGGTGCCATCAGGTGTAGCCACCGTGTCTTCCTAGTCAGCTTCTCCTAGTGTGCAGGTGCGGAGTGTGGATTTTTCATTGTTGTCTGCAGAGGAACAGGGTCTGGTGAGGTCCTTGCTGGAACATTACTCTTCAGTTTTCTCCGTTAATGACACAGATCTAGGTTGTACTAATCTAATCTCTCATGACATCCCTTTGATTGATGACCCTCCAGTGAAGCAGCACTATAGGAGCATCCCACCCTCAGAGTATGAGGTTGTGAAGAAGCACATCAACCAGCTGCTCTCATCCCAAGTAATCCATGAAGTAGTGGCCCCTATGTGTCCCCTATTGTGTTGGTACGTAAGGAAGATGGTAGCATGCGCGTGTGTTGACTATCAACAGCTCAATAGTAAGACCCGACAAGATGCCTTTCCTCTGCCCTGTATAGAGGAGTCTTTGGATGCATTGTCTGGTGCTTGCTGGTTCTCAACTCTGGACTTGGCCAGTGGTTATAACCAGGTGCCCTTTACTGAGGCCAACAGGCCAAAGACTGCTTTCTTTGATGACCAGCAGTGTCAGTCGTTATTGCTATATCTCGATGATATTGTTGTGTTTTCCTCTACTGTGGAACAAGCTTCGATCTCTCCTCAGTTTCGCCAGTTACTATTGTTGGTTTGTGGACGGGTTTTCCAAGCTGGCAGTTCCTCTGCATAGGGCTGTGGCTGAGTCTGGTGGCACTAAGACCTGTAAGATCGATCAGCAGTTTTCCAGGTGTTGGACTGATGAGTATAACCAGAGCTTTGAAACACTGAAAGCTAAGCTCACCACAGTGTTAGCGTATGCAGACTTCACTTTTCCATTCGTTCTTGAGGTTGATGCCAGCTATAGTGGCTTGGGTGTGGTCCTTTCTCAGGCTCAGGCAGGCAAGGTGAGGCCAATAGCCTACGCCAGCAGGGGCCTGCGACCCACCGAGAGGAACATGGTAAACTACAGTTCCATGATGAGTTTTTGGCCCTTAAGTGGGCCATGACTGAAAAATTCAGAGTACTTGTTGGGTAATAAATGTGTTGTGTATACTGACAACAACCCCCTCAGCCATTTGTCTTCTGCCAAGCTGGCTGCTACTGAGCAGAGGTGGGCTGCCCAACTAGCCTCTTTTGATTTTGAGTTAAAGTATGGATCAGGGAAGAGTAAGACCAATGCTGATGCTCTCTCTCGTCAGCATCCATCGGGTCCCCAGGATCCCCAGGCAATGCTTCCAGGCACCGCAATGCCAAAGCCGTTACAGCAAGCTTTGGGGTTGGGAAAGACAGAGGCCAGTCAAGCTGCAATTGCAGCCTGGCCACAACAAACTTTCCCTGAACTTAGTCTTTCTCAGCAGACTGACCCTGTGATACAGGAGCTGTTGGCTTTTTGGGGGAAGAAGCAGCATCCCAGTTGTGAGGAGCGGGCACAGCTCTCGCAGTCCACGCTGGTTCTGCTGCATTAGTGGGACCGCCTACTTGAGAGGGACAGTGTCCTGTATCGAAAGGTGTTTCAACCTGATGGCACTGAGGCTATGTTTCCCCTGGTCACCAGGGGGTGGAACAAACACTGGCACTCCTTTGGTCCCGCTGTTACTGGCCTGGTATGTCCTCTGATGTGGCTCAGTGGTGTCAGAAATGCGAGCGGTGTCAAGTGGCCAAAGATGTGCACCCAAAAACGCACAGCTCTATGGGGCATCTCTTGGCGTCCCGCCCTAACGAAATCCTTGCTATCGACTACACTACTCTGGAGCCGGCTCAGAATGGTGTACAAAATGTTTTGGTGCTTACTGACATTTTTTGTAAGTACACTGTAGCTGTCCCTACTCTGGACCAGTGAGCTGCCACTGTGGCCAGAGTTTGGTCTGAATGGTTCTACAAGTTCGGTGTCCCCGCTCGTTTACATTCTGACCTGGGCCGTAATTTTGAAAGCTCCCTTATCCAGCAGTTGTGTAACTTATATGGGATTGTGAAATCACGAACCACCCCATACCATCCTGAGGGAAATGGTCAGTGTAAGCGCTTCAATCGGACACTCCACAACTTGCTGTGTACTCCGCCCGTGTCTCGGAAGAGGGACTGGCATGTGTGTTTACCTCATGTCCTCTATTGTTATAACGCGACTCCTCACCAGTCAACAGGAGAGTCTCCCTTTTTCTTGATGTTCGGCCAGAAACCAAGACTGGCCGAACATCAAGAACTGAGCTTAGCACACTAAGCTACAAACTGCAAAAAAATCAGTATGTTGTCTGCCCCACCAGAGAAAATAAAATGCTGGATCTTCTCTATGCCAACGCCCGTGATGCATATGACGCCACAGCACGGCTAAAAACACCCCCCAGCATTCTCCTGCACATCACCTCTCTATCTGCCCCCCCTCCTTCTCCTCCTCCTCCCCTCCCCCCTTGAGTACACCAGCATCAACCACCCAATGGTGACTACGGCCCTGATGGCATCACACCTCGGATCCTAAAGACCTGTGCTAACCAGCTCCTGTACTGAGACACCTGTTCAACCTGAGCCTAAGTCAGGAGAAAGTTCCGATGCTGTGGAAGACGTCCTGCCTGGTTCCAGTCCCCAAGAAGCCGAGGCCATCCGACCCAGCTGACTACAATCGCCTTACATCTCATGTGCATCTGGATGGTGGGGGAGGCACAGTGAGGATCACATTCTTTGATTTCTCCAGTGCTTTCAACACCATTCAGCCTCTGCTACTGGGTGAGAAGCTGCGGGTGATGGGATGTCCGTCTGGGCAGTGGGCTGTCTGATGTGGTGGTCAGTGATACAGGGCTGTCTGATGTGGTGGTCAGTGATACAGGAGCTCCACAGGGGACTGTACTTTCTCCCTTCCTATTCACCTTATACACCACTGACTTTAAGTACAACTCTGAGTCATGTCACCTGCAGAAGTTCTCTGATGACTCAGCTGTATTCTGGGGTGTATAGTAGATAGAGAAGAGGGGGAGTACAGGACACTGATAGACAGATTTATAGAGTGGTCCGAACAGAACCACCTGAGGCTGAACATCAACAAGACCAGAGAGATGGTGATCGACTTCAGGAGAAAGAAGACGCCTTCACAGCCACTAAGGATCAGAGGGGAGGTGGTGGAGGACTACAAATACCTCGGAGTGGTGATCGACAACAGACTGGACTGGAAATCTAACACACAGGCTGTGTACAAGAAAGGGATGAGCAGACTCTACTTCCTGAGGAAGCTGAGATCCTTCAACGTGTGCAGCAAGATGTTGGAGATCTTCTACCAGTCTGTTGTTGCCAGTGCCATCTTCTTTGCTGTTGTTTGTTGGGGCAGCAGCATCAGAGCCAGCGACACCAACAGACTTGATAAGATCATCAAGAAGGCTGGCTCTGTTTTTGGACTGAGACTTGAGTCTCTTGAGACTGTGGTGGAGAGGAGGACACTGAATAAACTTATTTATCCATCATGGACAATGAGCAGCACCCTCTCCATCACACAGTGGACAGACAGCTGTCGAAGGGACAGGTACAGGAAATCCTTCCTGCCATATGCCATCACACTGTATAATAACAGCTAAAAACTCACATCATAATTTACAGTCACTGCACTTTTTTCCTTTCTTTCTTTTGCACTAAATCAACACTGCCAAACTGCTGTATATACTTCTGTACAATATATTTTATTTACTATTGCTATTTTGATATTTTATTATGTATATGTATATTATTATTCTTAAGTTGTTGTCTATCATCACTGTGTGGAAAGCTGCTGCTGCACTCTAATTTCCCAGCTTGGGATAAATAAAGTATATCTATCTATCTAAATGTGCATGCTTTTATTCTACTCCAAGCATCCTCCCTCCACTGAGCTCATCAAACTTACAGCTCAGGCAACATGGCAGTCAGGAGGTGAGCTGGCGATGTGAGTAAAAATATTAGTAGGGACGTTTCCACCCATACCCACATCTATGCCTATGACATCACATACTGGATGTAATATCAGAGTAGTTGGAGAGCTGTCCTGCATAAAGTTTTACACAGAGTTTAAAAAACAGCCATTAAAAACACTGAATGTCTCATGAATTCCTCCACAGAAATGAGTTTTGGCCTTCCTGGACACCATACCTCCATTTACTTATATTCTTTTTGTGATGAAGGTTTTTTTTTCTTCTCAACGGATGATTTTTTTTTTGTGTGGTGACAAAATGGCTTTTTAACATCAAGGCTCTTTACCTGTTGGCCGCCTGCTCTCAGTATTTTATCATTCTGTCCTGGTCATAATGTATCCTTCTACCTCATGTTACATTCATGGTCTTCTGGGAAATAGGAGCATATCAGTTAACTGGGATAAGGCAGTGGTTAAAAGACAATAACCATGTCCACATGGAAATTTTATTATTGTAAGTAATTATAATATAGTTTATTTATTTGTATATGGAGAGTGCATTATGTTGAAGTTACATAATTTGTTCTGTGGTTTCTGTCCAAGTAATAGAAAAGTTCCTCTCTCACGTCTTTTACTGTAAACCAGCAGCGTATCACCTCTTTAACTCACTTCTCTGTATTCAGAGTTCTTTCCCCTCTATGATAAACCGTGTGCAATCTATCTGCAGGGACCATATGATGTTCATGGGGCCTGTCAACAGTTGCACCACACATCAGAAATAGCCTGTTAGTTGTCTGACAGTGACAGTATATATTTCACGTGTTGTATATCACTGCAGTCTCTGTGGACTGGTGGGAATTAAATTTGTGGTGCTTGAAGTATTCAATTATATAATAAGTTACATAGGAAGTGAACTAATAATCCATTAACTGTGTATCATTTTAAAGGGTACCTAAAGAAATGAAAGCTGTCCACAGTCCAGCCATCCCATATTTGTAAAAAATATTTTAGTCTTCTGAACAGATGAGCCAGAAGAAAAGACCCTGATGTGAACCTGCAGCCTCCAACACTTGTTACTGCTCTTATCATTCCACTGACCTCTCTCCTGATTAATTGCAGTGCATTTCACTGTGCTTCTAATTTGAGTATGTGTCTGCACACACATGTGCTTGTTTGTGTGTTTGATCTGATTGTGGCCGCTTACCAGTGCCTCTTGGTCTGTCCTTGTCCTCTACTGTCATGACTGTGGCCTGCAGACTGCTCAAGCTGTGTGAGGATATATGAAGCGGCCCGTGTTAACCAGACTCCAGCCACTCTGCCAGTGGTAACTAAAGTCCTGTTGAATCAATGCTGTAATTAACAGTCCAGCCTCTGTCCACACTTTTATCTCTTATCTGATAAGGAAATGGCTGCCTTATCAACTCACTGCATCCCTGCTTTCTAAAGTTTGGAGAGGATAGCCATTGTTGGCAGAGTGCACAAACGAAAACAGAGCACTTGGCCATATTACAGGTTATAAACAAAAGAGACAATAAGAGACAAAGACTGATCTGTTCAGAGGAAATCATCTTTGGCGTTTTTCTGAAATGATTTCTAGATGTTTGGAGATCAAGTCTCCAGATGTTTCAGACTGCAGTATTCACTGATTGTGCTATTACAATAGCAATGCAATAGTTCATGTTCATGTTCATGTCTGCACTTTCACCAAGCTGGGTAACTTCAAAGAAAAAAACATACAAGCAAGTTCAGGTAAACCTGGGTCAACCTGAGCTCCTACTGACCCCCCACACAGACACCATCGCCTTGGACCTGGTTTGCTTTGTGTCAGTTTGTGAAAATTTGGTGAAACACACATTTGCTGTCCCATAATGCATACATGGCCCATATACACATGATGGGAAATTAAATATTGGCATTCCAGATGTATTGTTCTCCATTTTGGTGACAGATGCTGATGGCTCTTCACAACCACCAATGTTATCTGGTCTGCGTGTATGTATGTGTCCCATCGAACTCGGGTGGGAAAAGTAGGCTTATAATTTATCTGTTGTTTCCTGCTGTTATCGTGTTCTTGAATGTATCCCTACAGATAAAAAAAGAAATGCAACTAGAGTTAGAGAAAGTAAAATGACCTTTAATGGGCAGGAAGGTGTGAAAGAACTCCAGTGTTCAGACTAATGTTAATATTATAAATAGCAATCGTATAATAATAATTTTTTATTTTTTATTTAATAAATATAATTAAAAAAACAAACAAGAAATAGAATAGAGTACAACAGAGCTTTAATGTCAGCAGAGGGTGGCAAAATAAATAAAATAAAATTAAGTTTGATTTTGTCCATTTTGTTGAAGGGAGTACCACTGAAAAATACTAGCAGTACTAACAGAACTAATATTCAAGCTCTTCAAGCTCTGTTGTGCTTTGCTGGATCAACCGTTAAAGGGCCACTGTGGTGAGGTGCCACATGTACACAGTCCATACAGTAATTTTGTGTGAAAAGTAAATGAACACATTGATTATAGAGTGTGGATCCTGCAGGATCATTTAGTCCAGAAAATAAACAAATTAGACTTTCTTAAAGCCAGCCTAACAAAAAAGATGGAAAGAGTTGAACTCTTTTATTTGGATTTGTCATATTTTCACATCAATTATGTCAGAGGTACTTTCACACATACCGCCCCACTTCCAAAAACGTTGTCCTGCTGTGTAAAACATAAAAGAAGATAAATAAATATAACTGAAAAAAAATGAAATTTTGAAATTGATGACAGCCATACATTTTAAAAAGTTGTACAGTGGGAACAAAAGACTGTAAAAACTGTCCTGTGACTCCACTGACAAGTCTGTCAAACAGCATGGCTCTATTAAACTCAATTCAATTCAATTTTATTTACATAGTGCCAAATCATAACTAAAGTTATCTCATGACACTTGTCATGCAGAGCAGGTCTAGACTGTACTCTTTATAATATTATTTACAGAGACCAACAGTTCCACCATGAGCAAGCACTTGGCGACAGTGGCAAGGAAAAACTTCCTTTTAATCATCAGAAACCTCGAACAGACTCTATAGTCAAAGAGTCCAGGTTCTACAGTGGCTGGTCTGCAGCCCAGTCTTGTCACCGATTGAAAATGTTTGGCTCAATATGAAAAGTAAATTATGACAAAAGAGACCTGAACTGTTGAGCAGCTGAAAACCTTTGTGGTATTTTAAATTAAATGTGATTTCAGTGTTTTGCACATCATCCCATTTTGTTTGTTTACATTTTATACAGTGTGAGTTGTGACTATCTTTGGAAAATGGGGTTGAATTATTGAATATTTAGGCTGAAGACGACAAATGCAGCTCATCTTCTGACACCATGCCAGCTAAATTAAGTTATTAACCAATGGTAAGCTAATGGTAATGATGATATTTAAATGCTAAATGGGCTGCACGTATAGAGTGTCATTCTAGTCTTCCGAACACTCAAGGTGCTTTTACACTACATATCTCATTCACCCATTCACACACTGATGGCATTAGCTGCCATGCAAGGTGCCAACTGTTCATCAGTTTGAGGAGCTAACCATTCACACACTGATGGCACAGCCTTCAGGAGCAATTTGGGGTTCAGTATCTTGCCCAAGGACACTTTGACATGCAGACCGCAGGAGCCGGGGATCGAACCGCCGATCATCTGATTAGTGGACGACCTGCTCTACCTCCTAAACCACAGGTGACCAGAGTTGTTAGTCCACACATGTTGCACACTAAAGTCCTTGGTCTGAATATCTCTGAATATTTCTGGGGCAGTCTAGATCTGAATCCTTATGAATTCTGAAAACATTCAGAATTAAACTGTGTGTTGTAAACAACTGAGGGCAAGTGAACAATAAGAGCTGCGAGTTTTGGTCATCTACGGGTGATCAGAACACTCAGGTGTGAGTAATTTGCACCTCAATTGAAAAACCATTCACGGCAACGGGAGAGGGCGATCTACGCTGGTCGCAATCAGCCTAAACGTGAGAACAGCCATGTTTAATCCAATGAAACTATAAAACGGGTGGATGCTGAAGCGTCAGTGTAAGTGTCATCGATTGCGTTCAGCCGTCGAGCAAAGGGAACCAGTTCTATTTCCTCCACACTCTTAGAGTGTTACAGTATGTGCCACTCCATACCTGTTGTTGTCTCCGGTCCACACAGAAAACATTTTATCAAAAGATACAGAAATCTAACTAACCCCCGGCCACTGAAACAGTCCTCACACACTGTTGCCTCCTTTTCCATGGGCTTATGGAACTGTCAATCCACAGTTAACAAAAACGATTTTATTACTGCATACACCAACCACGTTTCTCTGGAGCTCCTTGCTCTCACTGAGACTTAGATCAAATCAGAGAACACAACCACCCCAGCTGCACTCTCCACTAATTAACCAGAAGGACAGGGATTGTGGGAGAGGGTGCCTATCCCACAATCCCTGTCCTTCTGGTCGAGGAGGAGGGACTGGCCTGCTAATTTCCAACAAATGGAAATTCACTCCACTGTTACATCACACCAACTATGACACTTTTGAATACCATGCCATTATAGTAATGGCCCCTGTTAAGGCCTACGTTGTTGTCATTTACCGTCCACCAGGCCAAATGGGTGGCTTTACAGACGAGCTAGATACCGTGCTGTCATTCATACCTGATCATGACTTGCTTGCTTGTCCTGGGCAACATGAACATCCACTTAGACAGTCCAGACTCTGATAACTTTATGTCATTAATTCATTGCTTTGACCTCCAGCTCGTCCACAGTCCTCCTACTTACAAAACTGGTAAAAACCTTGACTCGATTCTCACCTGAAACTATGCCACAGATGCACTAGTGGTAACGCCTCTCCACCTATCAGATCACCTTTTTTAATCTAGTTTAATGTCACTTTGTCAGAGCAACCCTCTGCTCCTCCATCAATGGTTACGTTCCGCCGCAACCTTATTATAACTTGTAACTTATCTCCAACTTACTTCTCCTCTATTCTCCTCTATGTTACCTCTGCTCTACCACCATTCAGCACATTCTCGACTTTGGAGGTTAAAGATGCCACTGAGTCACTCTGCTCTACTCTGAACTCATGTCTGAACAAGCTGTGTCCTTTATCTACGAGGCCTGCTCGACCAAACCAATCTCACCCATGGTTGGATAATACCCTTCGATCACTACACACCAAACTCAGAGCTGCCGAAAGAAAATGGCTCAAATCCAAACTAGCCAATGACTTCAAAGGCTACCAGACACTTCTATCCTCTTTTTCAACCAGCGTCAGTGCTGCAAAGACTGCTTTTTACAACGACAAAGTCCAGTGTCACTGACACGCGGAAACTTTTCTCCACCTTCAAATCACTACTCCACATCCTCCTCCTCCTACAAGCCCTAGCGCTGATACCTTTGCATCATTATTTACAGGCAAAGTGGCAAAAATCAGCAGCCAATTCTCTGACCAACCCAACTCCTAACACTGTGACATGTAGCAGTCCTACTAGACTGGGCGCCACAAAATCAGCTGCTGCACTTTGCCACCTAGCACAGTTGCTTGCACTTTTTCTGGCTTTACACCCCTCTCTGAGAGTGAGGTATCCAAACTGTTGACGTGTAGCTGTCCTACTACATGCTCGTTGGACCCTATACCAACAAACCTTCCAATCCATTAGCCCATTAGCCCAAGATAAATGAGTCACTGACCTCTGGCACTTTTCCCGCTGCATTCAAAGCAGCTCGAGTAACGGCTCTACTGAAGAAACCCTCTCTCAACCCTGCTCAGGTCGAGAACTATTGTCCTGTCTCACTTCTTCCTTTTTTATCCAAAACTATTGAACTGGTGGTCGCTAAGCAACTCTCAGAATTCCTCCTTCAGAACAATCTTCTTGATCTGAATCAATCCGGTTTCAAGAGTGGTTACTCGACTGAAACTGCTTGGTTGTCTGTGACAGAAGCCTTAAAAGAAGCAAGAGCAGTAGCACAGTCTTCTGTCCTCATTCTACTTGACTTATCAGCTGCCTTTGACACAGTTAACCATCACATCATCCTCTCTATTCTCTCAAACATGGGCATCTCTGGCTTTGCTCATTCAGTGTATCCTGGTTTGGACAGTTGTCCACTTCACATCACCTCACTACAGGGGTACCCCAGGGCTCAGTGCTGGGGCTCCTTCTATTTGCTATCTACACCACCTCCTTGGGTCCAATTATCCGCTCACATGGATTTTCCTATCACTGCTATGCAGATGACACTCAGCTGTATCTATCATTTCCTCCTAAGGACCCCTCAGTCTCTGCACGTGTTGCCTCTCAGACATCGCCACATGGATGAAGGCACATCACCTCCAGCTGAACCTCTCAAAAACTGAACTGCTGGTCCTCCCAGCCGAACCTACTATACACCATCAACATCAAAACTGACTCACTATGTCTTGCCCCCACTACGGTGGTGAGAAACTCAGGGGTTATGATTGATGACCAACTAACCTTTTACAATCATGTTGCCTCGGTTGTCATGCCGCTTTGCACTTTCCAACATCAGAAAAATCAGACCTTAATTAACGCAACACGCCACTCAACTCCTGACACAAGCTGTGGTCATTTCAACTCCTGACACAAGCTGTGGTCATTTCAAGACTAGACTACTGTAATGCTCTCCTGACGGGCCTCCCAGCCTCCACAGTGAAACTTCTTCAGATGATCCAGAATGCGGTGGCGCACCTGTTCTACAACCAACCTAATAGGTCACATGTCACCCCGCTGCTCTTTGAGCTCCACTGGCTACCTGTTGCAGCCCGCATTAAATTCAAAACGCTAGTGCTCGCATACAAAGTTGTCTCCGGTACTGCACCTACCTACTTCAACGCTCTTGTACAGGCATATGTTACCTCACAACCACTTCGCTCCTCCAATGAGCGACGCCTGGCTCTGCCACCTGTTCAATCCAAACTTTTTTCATTTGTCGTTCCCCCTTGGTGGAACGCACTACCAGTTTCTACCAGATCAGGGGCGTCCCTCTCTACCTTTAAAAACCTCCTGAAGACCTCCAGCTCTTCAGAGAGGACCTCCTCTCCTGGCACTACCTACAACTGGACATGAGAAAGCTACCCATTTAAGAATTGTCATAGCACTTATTGTTGCACTAACACTTTCTTATCGCACTGTACCTTGATTGTTCCCTTCTCTGTAAGTCGAGAGTCTTAAATAACCAAAAATCACAAAACTAACGTTGATGGAAGCAGAGAAAGTGAGAAACAGAGGGCAGTGTTTGACATAAGATTACTCTAAGCAGCAGCATATATGGAAATAAATTTGTCTACAACATAAGTCTATCTAAGTCAAAACAAATTCATAATTCATCACTCACAACCAAACATCAGCCCTGTGCAGCAGTGAGTTATTCAGACCATCAAGAAAGAAGCGAGAAATTACAAACCTGTTAGTCTAAAGGACGCATGGCGTGAAAGTATGTGAAGTGTTAATTGCGTGGGTCTCACAGTGAGAGTTGGCAGCCCGAGTAAGTCACACAATTTAACACCGTACAAGGTGTGAGGAGCGAGCAACATAGAAAGTCACACTGATCATGTGGCCCAAACACCCGCATAGAGTGTTTATGCCAGCACCCAGCTAACCCTGAGCCATGAGTTGGGCTGACAACGTGGGGCTATTGTTTACCTCACCAATGATTTTATATACACAGATCCTGGTAATGAAATCATGCAGCTTATAGACAGTTGTAGTCTGAAGTAAAACTAGCCCAGCTTATGTGATTGCATTAATCGAGGAAAAATGCACATGGCTACTCTTTTTATTGAGGTACATGGAGAAGTGTTGTGCTTTGGAATTGTAGACAGGTGCTAATGAGATGCTAGGCAACAGATTGGGATACGCCCTGCAAGCTCTGGAGGTGGCATTGACAGTATGACAGACTACATCACTTACTGTGTGAACAACAACATGATGAGCTGTGGCCTGAAGGAGTTTCTAAACAAAAAGAGTCTTCATGGATGTGGGCAGAGACAAAGTGAAAATTGTTGATTGGGAGGTGAGAGAAAGGTCCATACAAGAAATAGCAGGCAGACAGAGGGCAGCTTGTACAGGGGCAATGAGCTGGGCTTTTCTGAGAGGTTTAGATCCCACAACCCCAGACCTCACACTCCCCCTCAGAGCTGCTCCGTCCCTACAGACAATCCTGTAGCCATCCACTTATTTGTAACCGGCAGCCAGGTGAGAGGACAGCTGAAGAGGTTTTACCAGAGCAAGGCTGCGAGCCCAGATGAGATCAGCCCCCAGATCTTCAAAATCTGTGCTGACCAGCTGTGTGGGATTCTTCAGTACGTTAACCTGATTCTGTACCAGTATGCGTATAGGGAAATCTATTGCACGTCTGTCCGTCCTGGGAGAGGGATCCCTCCTCTGTGGCTCTTCCTGAGGTTTCTTCCACATTTTTTCCCTGTTAAAGGTTTTTTGTGGGCAAGTTTTTCCTCACTGGAACCGAGGGTCTAAGGACAGAGGGTGTCACTCCCTGTACAGATTGTAAAGCCCTCTGAGGCAAATGTACTTTGTGACTTTGGACTATACAAATAAAATCTGATTTGATTTAGTTATGTTTGTTTTTTTAACTTTTAACTTGAATTAAATTATTCTATTTCACTGTGTTTTATTTTATTTTATTTTAGTTATGTGGTTGTTTATGTAATTTATGCATTTCATTTGAATAGCTTTTTATTGTCTTCTAAACATTGTTTGAGTATTTTGTTCATGCTTGTGTGTCAAAGCACTTTGTAAACGCTGTCTTTACAAGGTGCTATATAAATAAATGTATTATTATTATTCTATTATTTTATATTATTATTATTTATTATTATTATTTTATTACTAACATGGCAGCTAGCTTTCTGTGAGTGGTGCAGAGAGCTACCCATTCCTGAATATGACCAAAACCAAGTAGATGGTCATAGACCATCTGTTGTTTATTCCATTAACATTCTGGGGAGGAGGTGGTGGGTACATACAAATACCTTGGAGTTCACCTTGACAACAGACTGGACTGAAAATGTAACACTGAGGCAATTTACAAGGAAGGACAGAGCATGATGATGAGCATGAGATGCTACAGATCAGTCTCTTGTAAGTACACGTTTCTTTGCTTTGTCTGTGGGTATCAGCATCCGGGCCAACAGTCTGCTCTGGGAACTACCCTGGAGCAATTAGATGATGCTCTACAAACTGTTATGCATCATGGAAATGTTCAGTGTTTAAAAATAAATCTGTCACTGTGATATTAAACTGTAAATATGTCATCAACAGATGTCACATCATCACCTACACTTAATTATATATATATATATATATATATATATATATATATATATATATATATGTGTGTGTGTGTGTGTGTGTGTGTGTGTGTGTGTGTGTGTGTGTGTGTGTGTGTGTATGCATGTATGTATGTATGTATGTATGTATGTATAGATGCAATTGCAATGCCTTGATTTTAGTGTGGTAAGTACAGAGTAATAGCCATAAACGCAACAGTACTAAACACTGGCATAACTATTTCAGTTTTCGGCCTTGGTTTCCTCATTTTCGGTTTCAGCCAAAATTTTGATACGCGCACATTCTCACATACCGCACGTATAAACACGCACGCTGCTGCTGATGCGCCAGCAGCTTACTGAAACTAAATGTCTATTTTTTCACCTTAATGTTTTTGTCACAAAGTCACAGAAACATAAAATGTCAGTTATAAAATCGTTCAGTTAACTAACTGTTAAGAAGCGCTAAACCCAGGGGTCAGTAGACCATATAGCATGTAGACAGAGACAGGAAAGGCAGAAGACAAGAGATCTAAGTCCTATTTGGAAAGTTGTGAATTAATTGGAATGACTGGCAACTGCTGATATGTGGTTTGATGTTGTGACATGTGAGAAAGTTTAGCAAACAATTGATTTGATTGACGTAGATTTATGGTGTCATGTAATATACTATGTGAATGTATGGTGTGAGATATAAATAAGTAATGCAAATAACAGTGTAAATTGATGGGATGTAAAAATAAATTGCAGTGTAGATTGATGGTGAAATGTAGGCTAAATAAGTTACCAATATGTGAATTGATGTGAGATATAAATAAGTAGGTTATAAATTGATAAAATATGTATTAAACCTATGGTGCGACGTTGTTTTGAGAGATATTGACCACTGTGAGTGAAGAACGGCTCCCCCTCCTTACAAAAGCCAATTGAACCACTGCAGATATCCCAAAAAGATGGCAAATCACACCAAAACTATCTTTGTGGACAGATAGAATTCCGGGCAAGAAGAAAAATATATTTCTCTTTAATTTTGGGTGAGACAGATGTATTATGAGTAGGGGAATATCTGCTTTTATATTAACATCTGAAATGGCGGAGAATCCAAAATCCAATAGGTCATTGTGACAATTGTCACTATATGAATAACAGGTAAGGAGACTGCCACATAATGCTCACTAATGCTGACAGCAAATTTGAAAACATTGTCATGGGAAAGCTATTTGCACTAAGAGGAAGGATTTACTGATTCAATGGTGGGGGTGAAATGGGTTAAATTAGTTTAATTTTATGTTTTAATGGTCAAATGATTATCACATTAGTCACACATCATCATGAGAATAACTACCATTTTTAATATGTGTTCTATTTGAATATTCTGACAGAAGAATGGTTGGTGGGTGGACATGGAAAAGTGGTTGTTTGGAATGCTGGGTGTGAAGCACAGAGGACAAAAGACAATGCCTGTTCTCCGCTTGGTGAAAAGACAGACCAGATGAGAGCTGATCCCACTGGTTCTGCACCATGTTCGGACAGGATCCACAATACTGACTGATGACTGCCTGAATTTGGATACAAGAATTATACAGTCAACCACAGTACGGAGTATGTCAATGCTGATACAGGCTGCCACACTTAGCACATTGAGAGGGCCTGGAGGAGCTACAAGGAGACCATCGGGAGACTCCAGGGGAATCGCACGAGGATCTACTAAGAGATCACCTGATTATGATTAAGTGGAATGAATGGCTGGGTAAACAACACTATAATGGTCCATTGGGACGCCTGCTCCATGATATTGCAAATAGACAAATAAATGATGCCAAGAAGGCAACACATTGACATTCCAGGGTGTGTGATATTGTTCATTGCTTTGCTGTTTATTGTTAATTTGTAGAAATATGGGGTGAGTAGACAATGAAATATTTAATTTTCAAGTGCAGTGTGCCTGAATATTGTATTATCAATTCATTTATTTTTTATTTTATCATTTCAAAATTAAGCTGCCATTGTTGTGCTGTAATCCCACCATTCCTGTCTACCAACATGTTTATCTGTGGTACAGTGTTGCATGTTATTGACTCTCATAAATTCATAAATGTGTTCAATACAATGATCAGACCCTATTCTTTTATCAATGCAAAATAATCACTCAACAGATCACCATTAAAAGAAGTCAAATAAGCGTTACTTGATCATTTACAAACAGCTTATTAATCATTATATAATTATTATAAACATCAGTCGCACTTTTACAATAACATCTAAGTAATGTTTATATGGTTTATAAACCAATTATTAACTATTTACAATGTGCTACAAATAGGTCTACATATTTAATCTATAACTGTTTTACAAACAGTTTCTTGGAGGTATATAAAACATTTGGAAATCATTAACAAATGCTTAATATAGTGTTATAATAAAATGTTATAATGAGTGCAACTATTACATGTTAATAGTTCATTAATAGTTATTAATTATAATTTCATTGTTAATGGTAAAGTAACTATTAACTTACATTAATAAATTATGTATTTACATTTTAAATGGTCTTAATGCTGTTTATAAATGCTGGTTATTGTAAAGTGTTACCAACTTAACTTAACTTAATAATTCAGATATATTAATTTATGTTTGTCACATTTGAATTCTGACCATAGAAATACAAATACAAAGAATAAAGAATGGAATCAGTTTGACAGAGCAGCTGCCATGGTCACCACATATCTTGACCCTGGTTCAGGAAGCTCAGAAATAACTGTATGACTTCAGGACACTTAAGAAAGTAAAAGTCCTGTGCTAAGTTCTTTTTCAGAAAAAACATCCTGATTGTAAACAGTGCAATCTGACAGCTTATTATTTATATTATTATTTATTTGTATGTGTGTGCAGCCCTATGTTGTGAATGATAAATAAAGGAACCCTGTATCATTCTATGTTGTTGGGAGCTTCCTATCAGCTGGATGCTGCTGCTGCCTTTTGTCCACATACACAGTTGGGTTGAAAGGAACTGCTATATGTACAGTTAAATGGAACATTTCACAGTCAAGTGTGTAAAATGTAGCCTGTGGGCTATGAAAAATATTATTTCTATTTTATTATCACACACATTTTTTTTCCTTTATTAAAACATGTTGTTTAATTTAGGAACTATTGTGTCAATTTACACATTGAGCCCATCAATACAATGTATAAAGTGAGAACACTATAATCTGTCATGATGTGTCAAAACTGTTAATATTTGTATTTACAGATTGTGCTTACCTTTATGTGAAGCATTGAGAGATTATATGTATATGTATGGTATGGTTGTAAGATTGTGTTGTTGTGGCCTGTGCATTAGTTGGCAGCCTTTAGCCTTTTGTAATTATTCATTAAACTGTTGTAGCTATGTGGATACTTTATTGTAGCACCTTTCTTTGATGCCGTACACACTGAGGGTGTGTTGATTGCAGAAAGTGATGCATGTATTTGAGTACAACATTAGATGACTTTGACTTTGTGTTTTATTCATTTTTGCTGTTGTCTTTATGAGACTGGCTGGTTGTTATCTTTTCTTGCTGTGTTATGTATGTGTGTATGTATTATGAGTCATATTGTGCAAATGTGTACTGATTTATTTTTTTGTTATCAAAGTCTACTAATGACATAGAAGCTAATAAGGATCTAAATTTTAAAAAACCTTCAGCAGGCGATCCTCACGGTTACTGAAATGGTTAAAAAATAATATGAGGAACAATGCAGGAGCACTTTGACATTAGCCAGGACATACTCCTACTGTTCATACTCAGATCTAACTCTGTCTGTATAGTTTGGCCTGCATGACTGTTTGGCAGCTCAGTGCTGATGCATGTCCCTGCAATCAACATAAAGAACCGACTTTGGAGAGAAACCAGTTTCAAACACTATCAGAGCCTGTTCTAGATACAACCCAGTGCTTAATGGGTGCTAAAAAAGTTTGCAGCTCGTACCTCCCAGCCTGTGAATCCAGGCTCATTTTCCCAAAGTAGGAGTGATTTGAAGCAGTGGAAGGTCACACTGGCACACTGTTCCACTTTGCTGACACAATTAAACAATGATAGGCAGGCTGAGCTGAAAAACTTGCCACTTTCCCTTCCCCTTCTGTCTTTGCAATTTATTTCAGTCGATTTGAAAAGAGAGAGAGGAAGAAAAAGAGAGAAGTTATTAAAAAAGGAAAATGGTATAGAACGCTAAGATAGCATCTCTGTCTTTTTTCTGAGAGACGGAGGCAGTATAAGTGAGAGTGTGAAAGAGATTAACCCTTTCTCATAAATTCTCATTCCAAGTCCCTAATCTGTTCTTTTTGTGTTGCCTCAACTCCAGCTGTGCTGTGATAACAAAGATAATATGTCAGTCAGGGTAAAGACAATGTGACACAGGCAGACACGCACACATACACACAAACTGCACTTAAACCAAATTATCAGAAAAAATATTGTTTATCTATTGTATCTACAACAATGACAACTTCAAAGCAATAATTTTTCCTAAAGCTACATTCATAATGTTCCTAAAAAGAAAGGCGTATGTTTGAGGGCATTATGTATTTGCACTCATCAGCTGGGCTCTTCCTATTACAGCGTTCTCAGCAGCCTGGCTGAGGCTCAATGCCCATGAGCCTGCAGGTCAAAAGCCCTTCACCCATCACATAAACAGAGCTAAGAAAACAAAGTGTGCTGCTGGCTGAGTGTCAGGGGGTCGTGGACGATGTGGTCACACTAGTGGTTCAGCACAGGACAAAAGTGTAAAACAATGCAATAAAATTGAGGATTGCATTATTATGGGGTGGTTGTGGTGTTCACTGAGGAACTTCTTTCAGAATGGAACAGTTTGTTAAAGAGTGTATAGAATGTGAATGCTTGATGGTGTGTTTGTATCTTGCGCGTGTGTGCATCCAGAATATAATGCATCTTAAATCTTCATTTTTGCTTCCCCTCTATTAATTTCCCATGCACACATTTTTTTTAATCTATGTCTGAAAATCTGGTGAACCCGAACAGATCAGGTCAGGTGTATCCATATGTCACTTTTACTCTGATCCAGAGGAGCATTAAACAACATGACTGTGCTCTCTGCGAGGTCATCATCTCTTTCCTCTGATCATCAGTGGACATGATCGCCCATGTCCAGACCTGTGTGCCACCGCTGACCCTGCCAGGATTGTGTCCAGCCTCTGCAGGGCCTGGCAGATGCAGACCGGAGCTGGTTGGCATGGGGCATATGCTGCATGTCTCTGAGGCCATCTGGACATCAACATCCACAGCCTGCTGCTGCTCCATCACTTCACCCCCACCACCTGCTTTCCTTTTTTCCCTCGGTCCTGTCCTCCTTATTTTATCCCCTTCTTCCTTTATGTCATTTCTTCTGTTTCTCTTGGTTTCTTCTTTTCCACCTTACATCTCAGAATCCTTCCACGACATGACAGCCATCTCCACTCATGTCTCCCGCAGTACAGAAAACACAGAAGATACAGCCTGGAGAGAAAGAAATGTGAAAAGCAAAGATTAAAGTACTGACTTTTATTTAACTCTGTGGGAGTGTGCTTGTTGTGTGTGAAAAGAGTGAATCAGCCCACCAAGACATAAAGGCTCCAAAACACTCTTCACAAAAGTGGTTTGGATGCAAGAGAACAAGAAATGATTCAACAAAGCAGGAGCAGCAGAACACACAATCCACATAGAATCAACTGAAGTACTTTGCTTTGGACATAGGCAGCGCCAAGGAGGGGCTTGCCGGTGCTACAGCTCCCCCTAGTGGTGCATAGAAATTCATTAAATAAAATATTTTTTAAGACATTTTATCTCATGTGCTTTGTATCTAATTTATCTCTGAAAATGCCCTAAATTAAATTAATTTACAAAATGTATTTCTTGATATTAACACACGGTCAAAGGTGAAATGTCAGGTGTCACATATTTGTGTTGGCTACATCTTTATTGTGTGAATGATGTTTTTTTTATCGGCTGAAAAATTAAGCGTTTTCCAAATAAAAGAATCTGTACTAGTTCGCCAAAAAGTGTCCCCAGGGAAGATACCGACAACATATCAGACCAGCCTCACAAAAGCAACAGCTTTGTGGAGTCCGATGGCACCGCGATATCAGCATCAGATGGCCCCCCTACTTCTCGTCCTCCTAGCTTGGGGGAAGCAGTTACCGCACCCGCGGTTACTGATGTGGAGAAAGATATTATAGACTCGGGCGGCAACAGTACCTCAGAGTCATATGGGGAGTCCGCGACTGCCTCAAGGCCTAGTCCCCGCCCCACACCCGGGGAGCTAACGGCTAGGGCCGTCGGGGCCACTGACAGCACACCAAGCATGGCTTGTGACGGCCTTTGTGCAATTTCCCAAAGCAGACATTCAGTACTCAGTGAAGGAGTTTTAACTGTGCATGGTATGAACAATATGGATGGATGGAGTATTCAGTTATTAAGGACTCAGCCTTCTGCTTTTCTTGCCGGCACTTCATCCAGGCGGCTAGAGGATTTCGTTCCGAGCCTGCTTTAACTGCGTCTGGTTTCCAGAATTGGTGTAAAGCACACAAGTCTTTCAAAGCCCATAATGTAAGTGCAGCACATACATTTTCAATGCAGGCATGGTGTGACATTAAACAGAGGAAGCAGGATGGTTCCAAAATAACCAAAATGTTGGGTGAGGGGCATTTAAAACTGGTACGAGAAAACCAGGAGTATATGAAGGCTGTGGTGGAGAACTTGTGATACACAGCATGCCAGGGAATTGCTCAGCGAGGCCACAGAGAAGATGATCAGGCTGATAACAAAGGTAATTTTCTTGAGCTCCTCAATGTTATCGCTATGTTTGACAAAAATAAGTTGCAAGTTGTTGCAAATAAGATATCACAAAACCCGTCAAACGCAAAATATACCCACCATGAAATACAAAACAAACTATTTAATCATGGCTGACATGGTGAGGAAAATGAATTAGTGATGAAATAAAAGAAGCTGGGCATTTTGCCATAAAGGCAGATGAGAGCAAGGATATTAGCAAGAAAGAGTAAATATCTGTAGTTGTTCGCTATCTGCACAACGAAACTGTGCTTGAGGAGTTTCTTCATTTTACCCCAGTAGACCGGTTGGATGCAGACTCTCTCTCTCTTTCTCTGGTCACTGCTACGATGGAGCAGCTGTGATGGCAGGACGTAACAACGGGGTTCAAAAAAAGTTCAGAAAAGAGGTGCTGCAAGCTCTCTATGTTCACTGTGTGGCAACATGGGTTAAATTTAGTCCTGGCTGAGAAATGTGCAAGCTGCAGCCAAGTTTTCTGACATAGTGCAAATGTTGTACAATTTCTTTTTCAGGCTCAGTGGTCCAGACATGTTCTTAAAAAATCAGAAAGAACTTGATCCATCAGAACAGCATGCTGAGTTGAAAAAACTAGCCGATACACGATGGGCTTGCCAGCACTGTGTTGTGTGCTATTAAAAAGACCCTCTCAGCAATCCAGACTACACTGCAGGATGTCATAGGCCAGACAAAGGCGAAAAAAAGGCTGAGGCCAGGGCTTTGCATGGGCTAATAGATAGATAGTTTGTTTTACATTACATTTGAAGATGTGTTCCAGGTTACCAAGTTTGCCTCGGACCAGTTACAATCACCGTAACCATCTGCGAGTGATCTGGTTCAGTCAGTCAATACAACGCTACTGGAAAAACGGTCAGAAGACGCGTGGGGCGACATAAAAGACAAGGCAAAACATCTGTGCGAAAAGGCTGGCACAGCATTGCAGAGCGACCATACAGGAGAGGCGATCGGCAACATTCAAGCCGATTAATGGACTTTGTGGTTAAGTACATCAGATGACTTATGCACAAACTTTTTTTATCCTGTAATTGACAGGCTGGTCAATAAACTGAGGAAATGCTTTTCCACAGATGCAGGCAATGTGCTGTCAGGGGTCTCAGCTCTAAACCCAAAGCACAAATCTTATTTTGATCAACAGTCCTTATTGACTATGGCACAGAACTTTGGCATCACTGAGGATAACTTAAATGCAGAGTTGCATCAAGTCCGACATCTGAGGAGCAGTAGCGGAGATGCTTGGAGCAGTAACCCTGGACTGTTGGCTACCAACATTAAAAGGGCACGAGCCCTAAATGTCGACAAGATCATCGATGCATTCGCCCTCAGCCATAACAACCGTTGCATAGTCCTCCTGTGAGTGATCATTTTTTATTATTATTCCCATGGTGATGGGTTGTTGTTGCTCATATTCTCATATCTGATGCGAATGATTGTATGTTATGCATTTGGTTTGCATTTTGGTGTTTTTATCTTTCATGGTGGCACAATGATTTTAACCAGCATTTGATGGGCCCATATGAATGTGTTCCAGTGTCCTGCAGTTGTTTTTTGAGATGGCCTCATTAGGTTGATGACTCATGCAGCATGTACTGGTTGTGCTGGTGCTAGATGAAGTAATGTTACATTATTAAAAAATATGATTTACTTCATTCTTTCTTCATTTCTAGGAGCACCCCCACTCAATGTTGAAGCACACCCATAGCACCTGCAATCAAATTTCTCTGGTGCCACCCCTAGGTTTGATCAGAAAAAGATTGTGATTTTGGTTAAATGTTAATGACAAATGTCTGATGTGATTGTGTTGTACACAATCCTTTAACCCCATTTGTAGTTCTTTCTCATATTCTTATGAGAAAGAACTACAAATCTTACAAATCTTATTTCTAAGGTCACTTTATATACTATATTATTTATATATATATACTTTAAAATGGTTTTCTATTTGTATATAACATTTTTATTTCTACAGTTACATTCTACTTTTTATATAGCTTTTCTATAGGTGTTTAGCATGAGTTAACTTCTTAAAAATGTGCAGAGGAATTAAACATTTGCATAGAAGATAAATATATAACTAACTTTCTACTCATTTTTAAATCCTATGCAAATGTTTAATTTTGCTCCAAATGTTTAATCTCTCTGATCTTTCTGTACATATTTAAATTTAGATTTATCTCATTTTAATTTTAATATATGGTTACTTTGTTATAAGTTAATTCTAATGTACGTTTAATGTATGTTTACATGCTGCTACTGGATGCTTGCATTTTCTTTGGGATCAATAAAGTATCTATCTATCGATGTCCCTTCTGATTTTTCTCTATTAAGATAGACCATGATTTTTCACTAACATGAAGTGCTGCATAAAAGTACATACTGTGTTTCACTGATCAGGTTCAGTTTTGTGACTTGCCAGGTCATGGCCACAGAGCTACAGTAAGTCATAAGAACATGTTGATATCTATTTGATAATGATGTAGATAGAAAAAGTACATGTTTGTATCATATAAAGCCATTATCGATATCTTTACAGTTTTGGGAGCTTTAATGAATCTACAGTAAAATGATGTCAAGACACTCAATGATAGATATGAATGAACCCCAAAAACAGAAAAAAGTTGACTTTATTGCACAGCTGGCAAATCCACATAGGCAAACAGCTTTGCTGCTTTTAGCACCTGGAACCACAAGACACACTCAGTTTTGAATCAGGTTTTCCTAAATGCTTTGATATAATCAGTGAAATGCTCATTTAAAAAGAGAAATGAATGTGACTGGAATAGAGGATTCCACTTCCAAGTGGTAAAATAAAGAATAAACACAACCAAAAAATGTTGATTGGTTTAGTTAGAAGCTTTTAATATCAAGTCTTAATCAGGCTTGTAACTACAGATAAATACTGCTGGTTTAGTGTATCTTTTGTTGTTTTCTTTTGTCACGTCGACACTTTAAGCAAGTGTGCAGCTATGGGTGTTTACATTGTTACATTTATAGTTTGACTCTTGTGTTTATTGAACTTTTTGGTGTGGCTGCAGGAAACTCATCCAACCACGGCTCCCCATTCAACCACGGCTCCATTGTTTACACCCAGGATCAGCCCTGCGCCACACACCCCTTCACTGCACGGAGCGGCCAGAGATCCCCGAGGAGTTACAGAGAATGAGAAGAGGATGCAGAGCAGGAGTGAAGCGCAGAGAGTGGAAAAGATGGTATAAGCCAAGTTTACCATCTGTCATCATGGGGAACATAAAATCTCTCTCCAACAAGATGGAGACCTAACGGCGCTGAACGGCTGCAGAGGGAGTACCGGGAATGCAGCCTCATGTGCTTCTCTGAGACCTGGCTGAGTGAACTTTCTCCGGACTCTCATGTCACCCTGGACAGATTTCAACTAGTCCAGGCGGACAGGAAAGTCATGAAGAGGTAAGAAGAAGAGAGGGGAGATTGCTGTGTTTGTGAACGATAAATTGTGCTACCTGGGACACATCAGTGTTAAGGAGCAACTCTGCACCAGAGACTTGGAGGCCATACTACCTCCCGGGGGAGTGTTCACGTTATTGCTGTGACTGTGTACATCCCACCTCGGTGGTCACTGCTGCAGCGACAGACCAGCTCCACACTGTCGTCTCTCAGGAGAATTCAGGATCACAGCAGCAGCCACGATCCACAAGAACCTGCTGGACGAAAGAGCACAGACACTCCGGGGAAGAAGTTTAGTTAGTAACATGCATTAATGAGACATGTATGTTTACAGATGGTGATTGAGAGAGAGAGAGAGTTTGTAAGTCAGTAAGGGAGATGTGACTGCATTCAAACTTCCCCAGAGTTTCTGTCTCTGTCGTCCAGCAGGTTCTCGTGGATCGTGGCTGCTGCTGTGATCCTGCATGACATCCACTACACATATTATTACTGTCATTATTGCATATCATATCTGCTACTGTGGTCATTTTATCATTCATTGTAATTCATTGTCATTTTATCATTCATTGTGATTCATTGTCATTGTAGTGTCTTCTTTTAAGTCACTTCAGACGCCATTGGGTGTTCTTAAATTTTAACGTGGTTTATTAAACAAAGGTCTTCTCATAAAGTTGTCACCTTAACTCAAAATATAAACAAACAAAACAATAAACCAATGTAGGTATATAGCAGTAAACCAACGTATATAAATTAAAAACCTTTTTTCTTCCAAATTCTAAATCACAGTTCACAATTCCAACATCCAAACTTCTGAGTCCAAGTGCCAGTGCCTTCTCCAGCCACAATCTCCTGATTAGACCGCAGGTGCATTGATTCAGCATCCCGCCCACCAGGTGACACTTAGACAAAACCCAGGTTCTACCATTCCAAACATGTACCACATTTGGCCAGCAGGTGTCATAATACAAGAAAAAAAATGAATGAATGGCTCCTACACACCGGCGCCCTTATTGCTACTGGGAAAAAAGGTACAATAATAAACAACAAATATGGAGCCATGTTAACAACAAATCATAAATCATCGTTATCATAGAGCACAACATAAACCCAACATGATGTCCAGCACCTACATCTTTTTGCATTTTTTCCCTTTTTTTTTTCTTTTTCCTTTTTTTTTTTTTTTTTTTTTTTTTTTCTTTCCCTTTTTTTTCCCGATATGTCCATAAGTGTAAGAATGTCCTTTCAAGAGCTCACATCCTTCTTAAGTGCACACACATATATGTCCATATGCCAAAGGCATGATCGAAGAGTCCATTTCTCATTGTATATGTTCTGCATATTGTCTGTGTATGTATACGTCGCTCATGAGTGCACGAGTGGATATGACGCTCATGTGTGCACAAATAGATCGAAAGATCTATAGAGTCCATGTCATGGTCCTTGTAACGCATGTAAAGTTCTGAGACATCCATCAGTGTATGTAAGTTCACAAGGCAATAATTCAAGTCATTTGATATATATCACATATCATTTTCAACTTCATATTCATGTTACATGTCATTCTCCAACAACAAGCAAACCTTTGTGATTGGTCTTTCTATGACACTTGTCTTAGTTTTCAACATCACACTACGTACAACCCCCTTTGCATCCTTCTTAATGTCAATAACCCTCCCCAACATCCAAGATGCTCTCGGGGCAGTAGGGTCAGCAATCAACACAACATCACCACATGTGTAATTGCGCTTAATTTTCAACCATTTCTGTCTTTCTTGTAAGGTTGGTAGATATTCCCTAACCCATCGTTTCCAAAATGTATCTGCTAAGTATTGTACTTGCTTCCATCTGCGTTTACTGTATGTATCTGATTTCTGAAATAGACCAGGTGATAATGTGGGTTGACCTTTGAGGAGTAAAAGGTGGTTAGGTGTCAAGGGTTCGAGATCATTAGGGCTGTCTGAGATGGTGGTTAATGGGTGACTATTAATGATTGCTTCTACTTCACAGAGGAAAGTATGAAGGGACTCGTCATCCAGTGTTTGGGCTTTGGTCAAGGCCAGGAGTGTTTGCTTCACTTGTTTAATTAACCTTTCCCAGACACCTCCATAATGTGAAGCGGCAGGTGGGTTGTAGATCCATTCTATGCCTTTCTGTTGTAGAGCAGCTTGTAGTTTGTGACTCTTATTCCACTCTTGTATGGCAGTTCTAAGCTCGCGGTCAGCTGAAATCAGGTTGGTTCCATTGTCAGACCGTATCTGCTGTACCTGACCTCTTCTGCTCACGAACCTACGGATTGCATTGATGCACGAGTCAGTGTCAAGTGAACTGGCCACTTCTAAATGCTAAAACCGCTCTAGTTGTGAAACATGTGAAAATAACACCATATCTTTTGACTTCACTGCGTCCCCTTTTTACTATTATAGGGCCGAAATAATCTGCTCCAACGTATGTAAAAGGCGGTGAATCAGGTGTTACTCTCTCCTTTGGCAAGTCTGCCATCTTTTGCTCTCCTAAGAGTGCATGTTGCCTTCTGCAGAATACACATTCTGATCTGATCTTCCTGGCCAGAGAGTTTGCTGCTGGTATCCAGTACTTCTGTCTTAATTTGGCCAAAACGTGGTTCCGCCCACAGTGTCCTAGTTGTTCATGAATGTGTCTTAGCAACACTTTGGACACATGGTGGTTTTTTGGGAGGATAACAGGATGTTTTTGAGACTCTGGCATGGCCATTCTACTTAGCCTTCCTCCTGTAAGCAGTAGTCCATTTTGCAGAATAGGATCAAGCATACGAATGTGGCTCTGGCGGCTTAGGTGTGCGTTTTTCCTTTGCAGGGTCTCCATTTCCTTAGGAAACGCTTCCAGTTGGGTGTAATGAATGATTGCTTTTTCTGCTTTTTTCAGGTCATTCAGTGTCATAGGTTGTGAGGTCATGCATTTTTTCACAGCTTTCATTTTTCTTTCTAGTAGGGTTTTCATTTCAGATGTGGGGCTCGTCGTGGTGAGTTTGGTAAGTATTTCATTTCTCTTTTGACTTAGGTTAATCAGCAGATCCTTCAACTTCAGTAGCCATGCAACTGCTCTGGTAAGTTTGTTCCAATTTGAGTGATGATGAATAAATGCATGTGTTGGAGTGTTTTGCTCCTTCACCAATATGTTCATCATGAGAACGTCCTTTTTCACTTCCATGTCATTTTCCTGTGTTGTTTGTGTGACAAGTTCGGACTTTGGCCATTCAGATTTTTGACCTCTCAGGAATTCTGGGCCGTTCAGCCATGTGTGTGAATTCAAGAGAGCACTTGCCTTGAGGCCGCGAGATGCACAATCTGCTGGATTCTGTTTTGTGTTTACATACCTCCATTGTTTGATGCTCGTCATCTCTCGGATTGTGTTTACTCGGTTGGCCACAAATGTTTTGAACCTTTTGTTCTCATTCTGAATGTACTTCAATGTTGATGTACTATCAGTCCAAAATATGGAGCTTTCTAGTTGCAGTTGCAGTTCTGCTCTGAGAAATGTGTCCATCCGTACTGCAAGGACTGCTGCAGTGAGTTCCATTCTTGGCATTGTGGTTTGCTTTAAAGGTGCAACTCGTGACTTTCCCATTATGAATGAGATGTGCACTTCATGTCTTGTGTTAATGAGGCGAAGGTATGTGACACAGCCGTAGCCACTTTCTGAAGCGTCGCTAAAGTGATGAAGCTGGGCAGATGTTATTGCGCCACAGTTGTTGGGCTTAATGCACCTGTCAACTGTGAGCTCTCCAATAGAGCTTAATCCACTCATCCACTCTTGCCACTGATGTACGTAGTGGTCTGGTAATTCTTTGTCCCAAGCATAGTTATGCTTGCAAAGATCCTGCAGAATGTTTTTGGCAGTGAGAGTGAATGGGCATATGAATCCAAGAGGGTCGTACACTGAAGAGATGATTGAGAGTATTCCCCTACGGGTGTATGGCTGATTTTTGAGGCTTATTGAGAAGGTAAGTTTGTCACTTTGGATTTGCCACTGTATGCCAAGAGTTCTTTCTGTTGGCAGCTCCCCGGACTCCAAATGCAGGGTTTTGACTTCTCTAGCCCGGTCTGCTTGCGGAATGGATGTCAAGACTGCTCTGCTGTTGCTGATCCATTTGTGCAGTCGAAAGCCTCCCATTGAGCATGCTGCTTCAAGCTCTTTGCACAATTTTACAGCATCAGCTTCTGTAGGCACAGATTTCAAGCAGTCATCTACATAGTAGTTAGACATGATTGTAGCCACTGTTTCAGGCATAAAGAGTTCTTTGAAATCTTCTGCGCATTGTCTGAGAGCAAAGGATGCGCAGCTGGGTGAGGATGATGCACCGAACAGATGCACTGCCATTCTGTGTTCCTTTAATGGTTGGCTCAGGTCGCCATTTGGCCACCATAAGAAGCGCAGAAAGTCCACATGATTCTCCATTACTCTCACCTGGTGAAACATGCTTTCTATGTCTGCCATAAGGGCAATGTGCTCTTGTCGAAAGTGCAACAGGACACCTACCAGGTTACTAGTCAGATTTGGTCCTTGGATCAGTTTGTCATTCAAGGATGTTCCCTGGAAGGATGCTGAACAGTCAAACACTACCCTTAGGGTGCCTTTCTTTGGGTGATGCACTGCATGGTGGGGTATGTACCACACCTTGCCACTAGGGGGCACTAGTTCATTGGATGGGACCACCTCAGCATGGTTCCTTTCTAGCATTCCCTCTAAGAAGGTTGCGTATTCCATGTGAAACTGTTCGTTCTTTTCAAATTTTCTTTTCAGGGACATTGCACGCTGATGGGCCTGTTCGTAATTATTTGGCATCATTACATTTTTTTCTTTGAACGGCAGAGGTAAGTAATAATGACCGTTTCTAAGTTCCTTTGAAGTTTCCATGATTGACATAAAGCGCTTGTCTTCGACTGACATCTCTGTTTTGTCCTCAGCTGCCAATTCTGGGAAATCCTGATGATACTGCTTGATCAACAGGTCGTTCACATCCCTTATGGATATGCGATTGGCTGTAACGCACAAGTGACTTCCTTGCCCTTTACAAATTGCTTCTTGCATGAGCCCATTAACGACCCACCCCAGAGGTGTTTTAACAGCATATGGACCACTACCCTTACTGTTTATCACCTCCCAAGGTTCCATTAGCTTTGCAGCATTCGTGCCTATTAGCAACTCTATGTCGGCATCCAAGTGTGGAATCTTCACTTTGTGCAGGTACGTCCATTTGTCCAGAGATTCTTGTTTTGGTATGTGGCGTTTCGCGACAGGTAAGTGTGACTGTGTGTACACTGGTGGCAGCTTGTGGTATTGCACTCCTTCCATGTTGCTTACCTCGAGACCAGAGACTACGCTAGTGCTCACTCTTTTTTCCTGTCCCATTGTGCAGAGCATGATTGTTATATTTTTTCCAGAGATGTTCAGCTTGCTCTTTAGAGATTCTGTACAGAATGTAGCGGAGCTACCGGGATCCAAGAATGCGTGTGTTGTTATTACCTGGTTATTACTAGATAACTTTACCTTCACAGGTACAATGGCGAGGGTGCACTGGTCTGAGGTACCGGCTCCCATTGGGTCACTGTCTTTTACAGACACCATGGCATTACTCAAACTGGTGCTGTTACTAGGTTTGACCTTCCTACTGTCTTTTACAGTAGGAATGTGAAGGACTGTTGGATGCGGTAGTGAGCAGGTTTCACATGTCATTCTGTTTTGACAGGTTTTGCCCATATGGCCCTTCCTAAGGCAACCAAAACACATTCCCTGGGTCTTCAGGTACTGTATTTTCTCTGTGTTAGACTTGGTCTTAAATGTTTCACAGGCTTCCAGTTTGTGTTTGCCTTTGCAGAAAACACACAAGTCCATATTGACAGGTGGGTTCTGTTTGCGAATGGACGGTGAGTCATTTTGCTTGGCTATGGGTGCAGACATTGGAGCTACTGTGGTAGCAAAGCTGGGACTGCTGCTAGGTTTGGCCTTACCTTGTAGCTTGTATTTTGGTGGTATTACTTTGGTGTCAGTAGGGAACTGAATGTCACCAAAAACTGGATCAAGCAATGCCCTAGCCTGCTTCTCAATGAACTCCATTAACTCTTTGAATGTAGCCCTGGGTTTTTTGCTCTCTTCCATAATGCACACAGTTGTACGCCATCTATCTCTTAGCTTAAATGGAAGCTTAGATACTAAGAGCCTTAAATTACTTGAATTATCAAGCTCCTTTAAACCGTTTATGTCTGACATAGTGTTATAACAGCTTCTTAAAAACAATGCGTATGAACGCAGCTCTTTGGCATTTTCCGGCTTGATGACTGGCCAGTTTAGAGCCTTATTCATGTAGGCTGAAGCAATTTTGTAGCCATTTCCAAAGTTATATTCGAGCTGTTCTTTGGCCTGCTTGTATGCGACATTGGGGTCCATGTGGAGAAAACTGGTGACAAGGCTTCTAGGTTCATTCTTGGTGTACTGTTGTAAGTAGTATAACCGGTCCTCCATGCTATCAGTCTTTCTTTCTACAAATTGTTCAAATGCCCTGATGAATGCTATGTATTGCCGTGGGTCACCATCAAACACAGGGATTTCTCTGTCTGGCAATAAAGAGAGTGCCTGCTGTTTAACTAGTAATGCTGTTATTTCGGTGTGTTTTTTCAGCACTTCGGTGACATTGGTGTCATAAACATTTGTATTTGTTACATTTGTAACATCCACACTGGTGATAGGGGTGTTATTAGATGCACTGGGACTGACAGCACTGGGACTTGCGACTGAGGCATTATGATGTGCCCTGGCACTGGCTATTTGCGCGCCATCTGCACTGGATATTTGAATACTTTGATGTGCACTGGTAATTCCAGTATTTTGCTGTGTAATGTGTTGCACGGTTTCACTGTGGGGACTTATGTTTACTTGCGCTCCTTTTTTTCTTTGCACAGTTGCAGGGATGTTATACTCCGTGGGCGTGCCAAATTTATGTAGCCCTGATAGTGAGCGCAGTTCTGCATGTTCTTTATAAACTTGCTGTTTTGCCTCTGCAGCAGCAAGCTCTGAATTCAATGCCAGTTTCTCTTTACGTGCTTTAAACTGTGCTCTTATGGTAGCCTCCTCCAATTCCAGGTCAATCTTCTGATGCAGTATGTGAGCTCTTGCCCTTGTGGCGGCGCATTCAGCTTCCTCCTTTAACTGCGCATCTGAGACGCGTGACATGCGACTAACGTGGCTCGTGGCCTTAACACTGCGAGTTTGTGAAACACTGTCTTGAGGTTTAACATTTCCATTTAATTTTTCTTCCTCCTCTTCTTGCTCATCCACATCACCCTTTTCACCATCATCTGGCTTTCGAACCCATTTTAAAACTCCTTCTAAAAAGTCTTTCTGCAGTTTGTATTTTGGCTCGTACCAGTCTCGTTGATCAGCCTCACGTTCGTCTTCATCTGTCATTAAGCACTGCACTGTCGCTTGTATGTTATAAAACTCAATTAAAGATTTGTCAAATAACTCCAATTGTCTAATGATGGTTTGGTTGTCTTCACCTGATTCGATAAGGCCATTAATTTCATTTCTTTTTCGGGTAAGTGCACCAAGCTTCCCTCTACGTGATCCAATTAATTTACTTAATTCTCGCTCCCTCTCGTAATCTTCTTCAGTTAATTCTTCGGCCATTTTACAGAATAAAATTTCAGCACAAAGTTCGACTCTAAATTAAATGCAGTGGTCAACAGCAGTACACAGTTCAGTTCATATAAACAGTCAAAGTGCGCGCTCCTGGTCAAGTGAGCGAAGCGCTCCAGTCCAGGTGCGCGCAGCGCTCTAGTCAAGTGAGCGCAGCGCTCCAAAATAAACGTGAGCACCGCGGCTCTAATCAAATCAATGTACTCACGAACCAAGCGGGCAGTCTCCTCAGCACGAAGCAGAAGGCCTTCAAGTTATCCAAAACGCACCCGGTGACGATCTCTGCTCTCAACTTGCCAGCGACGCACGGCGACCTCAGCGCAGCAGTAGAGATGAGCCGCGCAGCTGTTCCAATTCCTCCATTAGTCGGCGTTTCCAAGTTGAGACCTTTCTTCCTCGGACTTCGGGCTTGCTTCTGGCTCGGCAACCTTTCTTTCCAGGCGAATTTTCTTCCGGCGATCTATCTTCTTTCCAGGCGTTTTCTTATATATATTTTTTTTCTTTAAACTTGCGATCGTCTTATTTCTCCTTCAGGCAGGTTTTAACTGCAGAACAGGTTTTTAACGTTGTAGTGTCTTCTTTTAAGTCACTTCAGACGCCATTGGGTGTTCTTAAATTTTAACGTGGTTTATTAAACAAAGATCTTCTCATAAAGTTGTCACCTTAACTCAAAATATAAACAAACAAAACAATAAACCAATGTAGGTATATAGCAGTAAACCAACGTATATAAATTAAAAACCTTATGCCTGCTGGCGTCTTCCAAATTCTAAATCACAGTTCACAATTCCAACATCCAAACTTCTGAGTCCAAGTGCCAGTGCCTTCTCCAGCCACAATCTCCTGATTAGACCGCAGGTGCATTGATTCAGCATCCCGCCCACCAGGTGACACTTAGACAAAACCCAGGTTCTACCATTCCAAACATGTACCACATTTGGCCAGCAGGTGTCATAATACAAGAAAAAAAATGAATGAATGGCTCCTACACACCGGCGCCCTTATTGCTACTGGGAAAAAAGGTACAATAATAAACAACAAATATGGAGCCATGTTAACAACAAATCATAAATCATCGTTATCATAGAGCACAACATAAACCCAACATGATGTCCAGCACCTACATCTTTTCAGCCAGAAGACTGAACTCCAAGCAGGCCCGCTGGTCCCTCTTCTCACCCGATTCAATTTCACTCTCTCCTATCGCCGCGGGAACCCACAACGTTAAGCCTGACGCCTCTCCCGCCAGTTCCTGAAGGAAGAGGAAGAGGTTTCACCGCCAGCGGACACCATCCTTCCTCTGCTCGCCTGGCCGCCGCCATTACATGGGGGATGAGGAGAGAGTTAGGACAGCACTGGAGGAGCAACCAGGTCCCAGCGCCTGCCTCCCAACGGCTCTTCGTCCGGCCACCTCCATTCTGAGGGCTCCAGTGGGCACAACAACACGCACCTCACCTGCCATCCAGGGATCCAGAGGACCAAGGAGGGTTTCTAGGCACGTTCTGGTGGGACTCTTGGACCTGGACACCCAGGGGTTTGTCCAAGGCCTGCCCTGTCTGCAACCGGAACAAATCCTCCCACCAGGCTCCTGCTGGTCACCTGCTCCCGCTTCCAGTTCCCCATCTCCCTGGTCCCACATATCTCTGGACTTTGTGACCGGTCTACCACCACTCTAGGACACACCACTATCCTTACCGTGGTAGACCGGTTTAGCAGATGGCCCACTTCATTCCCTGCCAAGCTCCCTTCAGCCAAGAGAGCTGCTGACTGGTCTCCCACACATATTCCGGCTCCATGGTCTTCCATCGATGTGGTCTCTGACCGAGGGCCGCGTTCTCCTCGGTTTTTTGGAGAGAGTTTCGCTCTCTCATCGGGGCCACGGCCAGCCTGTCATCCAGTTCTCCTCAATCTAACGGCCAGACGGAGCGGAAAAAACCAGGAGATGGAGTGGCTCTCCGGTGTATGGTCTCCAGTCACCCCACTTCCTGGTCGCAGCAGTTGCTCTGGGTGAATATGCCCATAACACACTCTCCTCCTCCACTGGTCTCTCCCCTTTTCAGTGTGCTTATGGATACCAGCCACCCCTTTTCCAGCCCAGGAGAGGGAGGTTTCTTGCCCCTCTGTACAGGCTTTCATCCGCCGGTGTCGCCGCACCTGGTCCCAGGCCAGATCCACTCTCCTGTGGTCGGTGGGTCGTTCACGCTTGGCCAATCGTCGCGCACCTCGGCTCCTGCTTATAAGTGGGGACAGAAGGTGTGGTTGTCAACCCGGGACCTACCACTCCGGGTCGACTCGAAGAAGAAACTGGCACCCAAGTTCATCGGCCCCCTACGAAATTCAGAAGGTCATCAACCCCTGCTGCAGTCCGCCTCAAGCTTCCCAGGTCCATGCGAATACACCCCACCATTCCATGTCTCAAAAATCAAGCCTGTTCTGGAGAGTCCCTTGATTCCTGCTACCCCGACTCCTCCGCCACCTCGCACATAACTGGAGACCCGCCTACACGGTTCGACGGCTTATCCGCTCTCGTCGCCGTGGGAGGGGCATCCCGTACCTGGTTGACTGGGAGGGATATGTCCAGAGGAGAGGTCGTGGGTCCCCGCCAGTACATCCTTGACCCTCAGCTATTACTGACTTCCACCGGCCGCACCCGGACCAGCCCTCCGGATACGCCCGTCCACTGATAACCCCCGCTGAGCGCCTCTGGTGCCCCACCCATCCCCGGCCCTAGCGCGGTGGACCCGCCTCGTCCTCTGTGGACTCTTCATCTGAGACGAGGGGCCTTTTGTCCGGACTGATCTCCCGTTGCCGACCCGCTGCTTTGACCTGCTCGTCTGTCTCTGCCCGGTAATCACCTCAGCTTTTCGTCCCCGACCACGGTTTCTGCCTCAGTGTTTCTGTGTCTGTCTGCCTGTTTCCCTGGCTTTTGGAGGTTCCCCGGGCAGTCTGTCCCCCTGCTCCAGTTCGTTGCCACAGACTCTCCCGATTGAATCAGGACTTATTCCCTCTCTCTCACTGCCATATCGCCTGCTGTGAGTTTCTCATAAGGAACATTACTAAGTATCCCTTGCTGTTGTGCTGCATTGGGTCCTACACAAGCGCCGTTTCAGTTGGTTGTCAAGGCGGAAGTGCTCAGCCGTTTTGCAGCTTGCCTGAGGAAATCCGACTTTTCTTGAAATGAAAGGCGTCAAGCTCCTGAGCTAGACAACACTGACTGGCTCCTGCAGTTTCACTACTCGTGGAATAACTGCCATCTGAACCAATGTTCAATGCTCAATGTGAAAATGCAATCTCATCCCCTCAACAAGTAGTGTTTGCATTTGAAAGCAAGCTGGAGTCTTCCAGCGACATTGAACAGGTCACCTCTGCACTTTGAAAGACTGCAACAATTTAGAATGCCATGCTTAGCAAGTGACTTCACTCAAATCTGGATCTCCAGCAGCTATCTGGTTTTACATCCAATCTCCTGCAGTCATTCAAAGTTTTGTAAAATTTCGTGCGCGCACTGGTCTTTTCAAGTTCATCACTCATCTACATGAGTGTACAGTGTACAAAAACTGACTGACTGCATCCCCGGGGTCTCTATCGGGACTTTGAGCTGAAAGTTGCTGACCTGAAGGCATCAGACATGGATGAAAGTTCAAGTCCCTTAATGGAGAGTTGGAAAGTCTTGCACGACAGCGAGCAGAGCTGGTGAGGGAACACAAGTGGACAGAAATAAAAAATCTTCCACCTGAAGACCAGCTGATTCTTAAAACTTGGAACGAGCTTCCTGTGACATATCACACAATGCAGTGTGTGAGTATTGCCGTATTGACCATGTTTGGCTCTACATATGCATGTGAGCAGTCATTGTCTCATATGAGGAACTTAAGACCAACCTACGCTCAGGTTTAAACTGATGGAAGCCTCAACGCCTGCATGAAGTCCGCCCACCACGTATGAACCAGACTACACGGCCATCAGAAAAACCATGCAGTACCAGACAGTCGATTAAAGTAAGACATATTTAATTTATATATGTTAAAAATACTATATGGCTCTCAATTTAATATTTAGGAAATATTTGGCTTTATGGCTCTCCCAGTCAAAAAGGGTTCTAGACCCTGACCTAGATCATCGTTCATAGTCGCCACTTGTACTGTGTACTCAGCAATCGTATCTAAATTGGATTTTGCATTCTGCGCAGCTTAAGCTGCGCAGAATGCAAAATCCAATTTAGATAGATTGCTGAGTACACAGTACAAGTGGCGACTATGAACGAATGATCTAGGTCAGGGTCAGAACCCTTTTTGACTGGGAGAGCCATAAAAGCCAAATATTTCTAAATATTATAATTGAGAGCCATATAGTATTTTTAACATATAATAAATTAAATATGTCTTACTTTAATGCGACTTCTGGTCTGCATGGTTTTTCTGAGGCCTGTAGTCTGGTTCATACGTGGTGAGGCGAGAGCTTCATGCAGGCGTTGAGGCTTCCATCAGTTTAAACCTGAGCGTAGGTTGGTCTTAATGTTCCTCATATGAGACAATGACTGCTCACATGCATATGTAGAGCCAAACATGGTCAATACGGCAATACTCACACACTGCATTGTGTGATATGTCACAGGAAGCTCGTTCCAAGTTTTAAGAATCAGCTGGTCTTCAGGTGGAAGATTTTTTATTTCTGTCCACTTGTGTTCCCTCACCAGCTCTGCTCGCTGTCGTGCAAGACTTTCCAACTCTCCATTAAGGGACTTGAACTTTCATCCATGTCTGATGCCTTCAGGTCAGCAACTTTCAGCTCAAAGTCCCGATAGAGACCCCGGGGATGCATGTCAGGTCAGTTTTGTACACTGTACACTCATGTAGATGAGTGATGAACTTGAAAAGACCAGTGCGCGCACGAAATTTTACAAAACTTTGAATGACTGCAGGAGATTGGATGTAAAACCAGATAGCTGCTGGAGATCCAGATGTTGAGTGAAGTCACTTGCTAAGCATGCATCTCTAAATTGTTGCAGTCTTTCAAAGTGCAGAAGGTGACCTGTTTCAATGTCGCTGAGAAAGACTTCCAGCTTGCTTTCAAATGCAAACACTACTTGTTGAGGGGATGAGATTGCATTTTCACATTGAGCATTGAACATTGGTTCAGATGGCGTTATTCCACGAGATAGTGAAACTGCAGGAGCCAGTCAGTGTTGTCTAGCTCAGGAGGCTTGACGCCTTTCATTTCAAGAAAAGTCCGGATTTCCTCAGGCAAGCTGCAAAACGGCTGAGCACTTCCGCCTTGACAACCATGAAACGGAACGGCTTGTGAGGACCCAAATGCAGCACAACAGCAAGGGATACTTAGTAATGTTCCTTATTGAGAAACTCACAGCAGGCGATATGGCAGGTGAGAGAGAGGGAATAAGTCCTGATTCAATCGGAGAGTCTGTGGCAACGAACTGGAGCAGGGGGACAGACTGCCCGGGGAAACCTCCAAACAGCCAGGGAAACAGGCAGACAGACACCAGAAACACTGAGGCAGAACCGTGGTCGGGGACGAAAAGCTGAGGTGATTACCGGGGCAGAGACAGACGAGCAGGTCAAAGCAGGCAGGGTCGGCAACGGGAGATCAGTCCGGACAAAAGGCCCCCTCGTCTCAGATGAAGAGTCCACAGAGGACGATGGCGGGTCCACCCGCTAGGGCCGGGGTGGGTGGGGGCACCAGAGGCGCTCAGGCGGGGGTTATCAGTGGACGGGCGTATCCTGGAGGGCTGGTCCGGGTGCGGCCGGTGGAAGTCAGTAATAGCTGAGGGTCAAGGATGTAGCTGGCGGGGACCCACGACCTCTCCTCTGGACCATATCCCTCCCAGTCAACCAGGTACGGGATGCCCCTCCCACGGCGACGAGAGCGGATAAGCCGTCGAACCGTGTAGGCGGGTCTCCATTATGGCGAGGTGGCGGAGGAGTCGGGGTAGCAGGAATCAAGGGACTCTCCAGAACGGCTTGATTTTTGAGACATGGAAGGTGGGGTGTATTCGCATGGACCTGGGAAGCTTGAGGCGGACTGCAGCAGGGTTGATGACCTTCTGAATTTCGTAGGGGCCGATGAACTTGGGTGCCAGTTTCTTCTTCGAGTCGACCCGGAGTGGTAGGTCCCGGGTTGACAACCACACCTTCTGTCCCCACTTATAAGCAGGAGCCGAGGTGCGCGACGATTGGCCAAGGCTGTGAAACGACCCACCGACCACAGGAGAGTGGATCTGGCCTGGGACCAGGTGCGGCGACACCGGCGGATGAAAGCCTGTACAGAGGGGCAAGAAACCTCCCTCTCCTGGGCTGGAAAAGGGGTGGCTGGTATCCATAAGCACACTGAAAAGGGGAGAGACCAGTGGAGGAGGAGGAGTGTGTTATGGGCATATTCTACCCAGAGCAACTGCTGCGACCAGGAAGTGGGGTGACTGGAGACCATACACCGGAGAGCCACTCCATCTCCTGGTTTTTTCCGCTCCGTCTGGCCGTTAGATTGAGGATGAACTGGATGACAGGCTGGCCGTGGCCCCGATGAGAGAGCGAAACTCTTCCAAAAAACCGAGGAGAACGCGGCCCTCGGTCAGAGACCACATCGATGGAAGACCATGGAGCCGGAATATGTGTGCGGAGACCAGTTCAGCAGCTCTCTTGGCTGAAGGGAGCTTGGGCAGGGAATGAAGTGGGCCATCGTGCTAAACCGGTCTACCACGGTAAGGATAGTGGTGTGTCCTAGAGTGGTGGTAGACCGGTCACAAAGTCCAGAGATATGTGGGACCAGGGACGATGGGGAACTGGAAGCGGGAGCAGGTGACCAGCAGGAGCCTGGTGGGAGGATTGGTTCCGGTTGCAGACAGGGCAGGCCTTGGACAAACCCCTGGGTGTCCCAGGTCCAAGAGTCCCACCAGAACTGGCGCTAGAAACCCTCCTTGGTCCTCTGGATCCCTGGATGGCAGGTGAGGTGCGTGTTGTGTGCCCACTGGAGCACCTCAGAATGGAGGTGGCCGGACGAAGACCGGTTGGGAGGCAGGCGCTGGGACCTGGTTGCTCCTCCAGTGCTGTCCTAACTCTCTCCTCAATCCCCCATGTAATGGCGGCGGCCAGGCGAGCAGAGGGAAGGATGGTGTCCGCTGGCGTGTGGAAACCTCTTCCTCTTCCTTCAGGAACTGGCGGGAGAGGCGTCAGGCTTAACGTTGTGGGTTCCCGGGCGATAGGAGAGAGTGAAATTGAATCGGGTGAGAAGAGGGACCAGCGGGCCTGCGGAGTTCAGTCTTCTGGCTGTTCTTCAAGCTGCGCAGAATGCAAAATCCAATTTAGATACGATTGCTGAGTACACATACAAGTGGCGACTATGAACGAATGATCTAGGTCAGGGGTCAGAACCCTTTTTGACTGGGAGAGCCATAAAAGCCAAATATTTCTAAATATATTTAATTGAGAGCCATATAGTATTTTAACAATAATAAATTAAATATGTCTTACTTTTAATGCGACTTCTGTGGGCTGATGGTTTTGCTGATGGCCTTGTAGTCTGGTTCATAACGTGGGGAGGCTGAGCTCATGCAGGCGTTGAGGCTTCCATCAGTTTAAACCTGAGCGTAGGTTGGTCTTAATGTTCCTCATATGAGACAATGACTGCTCACATGCATATGTAGAGCCAAACATGGTCAATACGGCAATACTCACACACTGCATTGTGTGATATGTCACAGGAAGCTCGTTCCAAGTTTTAAGAATCAGCTGGTCTTCAGGTGGAAGATTTTTTATTTCTGTCCACTTGTGTTCCCTCACCAGCTCTGCTCGCTGTCGTGCAAGACTTTCCAACTCTCCATTAAGTGACTTGAACTTTCTCATCCATGTCTGATGCCTTCAGGTCAGCAACTTTCAGCTCAAAGTCTCCGATAGAGACCCCGGGATGCATGTCAGGTCAGTTTTGTACACTGTACACTCATGTAGATGAGTGATGAACTTGAAAAGACCAGTGCGCGCACGAAATTTTACAAAACTTTGAATGACTGCAGGAGATTGGATGTAAAACCAGATAGCTGCTGGAGATCCAGATGGGAGTGAAGTCACTTGCTAGAGCATGCATCTCTAAATTGTTGCAGTCTTTCAAAGTGCAGAAGGTGACCTGTTTCAATGTCGCTGAGAAAGACTTCCAGCTTGCTTTCAAATGCAAACACTACTTGTTGAGGGGATGAGATTGCATTTTCACATTGAGCATTGAACATTGGTTCAGATGGCCAGTTATTTCCACGAGATAGTGAAACTGCAGGAGCCAGTCAGTGTTGTCTAGCTCAGGATGCTTGACGCCTTTCATTTCAAGAAAAGTCCGGATTTCACTCAGGCAAGCTGCAAAACGGCTGAGCACCTTCCGCCTTGACAACCAACTGAAACGGGCTTGTGTAGGACCCAAATGCAGCACAACAGCAAGGGATACTTAGTAATGTTCCTTATTGAGAAACTCACAGCAGGCGATATGGCAGGTGAGAGAGAGGGAATAAGTCCTGAGTTCAATCGGAGAGTCTGTGGCAACGAACTGGAGCAGGGGGACAGACTGCCCGGGGAAACCTCCAAACAGCCAGGGAAACAGGCAGACAGACACCAGAAACACTGAGGCAGAACTCGTGGTCGGGGACGAAAAGCTGAGGTGATTACCGGGGCAGAGACAGACGAGCAGGTCAAAGGCAGGCAGGGTCGGCAACGGGAGATCAGTCCGGACAAAAGGCCCCCTCGTCCTCAGATGAAGAGTCCACAGAGGACGATGGCGGGTCCACCTCGCTAGGGCCGGGGATGGGTGGGGCACCAGAGGCGCTCAGGCGGGGGTTATCAGTGGACGGGCGTATCCTGGAGGGCTGGTCCGGGTGCTGCCGGTGGAAGTCAGTAGAGCTGAGGGTCAAGGATGTAGCTGGCGGGGACCCACGACCCTCCTCTGGACCATATCCCTCCCAGTCAACCAGGTACTGGATGCCCCTCCCACGGCGACGAGAGCGGATAAGCCGTCGAACCGTGTAGGCTGGGTCTCCATTGATAAGGCGAGGTGGCGGAGGAGTCGGGGTAGCAGGAATCAAGGGACCTCCAGAACCGGCTTGATTTTTGAGACATGGAATGTGGGGTGTAACGCGCA
>NC_040011.1:30745893-30791599 GCF_000972845.2 Larimichthys crocea | reverse complement strand
AAAGTGACCATGATATAAATAATATTGCAAAGGTAAAGTGACCATGATATAAATAATACTGCAGAGGTAAAGTGACCATAGTAATATTGTACATTAGGTTATTGGAATGGAAAAAAATATATACATACAGATTAAAATAAAATTAATATAAGCCATGATGAGTAGTAGGTAAATTAAAACAGGAACAGAAACTACAACATGATCAGGTGGTGCAGGTGTTGTAGACCCTGACAGCGGCCGAGTTGAAGGACCTGTGGAACCTCTTACACCATGGGTGTATCAGTCTCCTGCTGAAGGAGCTGCTCAGGGACCTACCCATGCTCCCCCAGCGCCGGTTCTGGCTACATTTGCACCCTGGGCACAACAACCTGTGCTCCCCAGTCCCCCGGGACTCACACAGGAGATGTAATGGCTGTGCCGTGTTTTTATTTCTTAATAATATTGTGTCATTTTAAAGTATACAGAAAATCTGTTTGGAAGATAAATTTCACGGGTCACCCGTGGGTCGGGTCGGGAACCAATGGCTTGCGAGCATGTCCGGGTCATTGTAAAGGTGAAGAAATCAATTTTATCAGATAGCCAACTGGTTTATCCGCTTCAACCCTTGTAACGGAAAAGATGGCGAAAAGAAAAAAAGACGATGATTACCGTGCATTCCAGGCTGCGTGGACAGAGGAATTTGCATTTGTGGAGAGAGCAGGATCTGCAATATGTCTAATATGCAATGATAAAATTGCATCGATGAAACGGTCAAATATAAAGTGGCAGTTCGATACGCACCATGCTTCATTTGCATCGAAATATCCAGCGAGTCAGCAGCAACTACGTGTGTGGACCAAGCAAGGTGGCAGGAATTCCGCTAGCTTTTCCAATAGTAAGGAATGGAAAGCCATTCACAGATGGCGAGTATGCCAAAACATTCATGCCAATGATGTTGCCAATGAACTGTTTGATGACTTCCCAAATAAAGACAAGATAATCAAACGATTAAAATACATGCCCCTGTCAGCAAGAACTGTGCACGATCGTAGCATTATGATGGCAAATCAAGTCGAGGAAACACAAATTAAGGACATAAACGCCAGGACATACTATTTTCTCGCGTTAGATGAGTCAACAGACGTGAGCCATCTATCTCAGTGCAGTATAATTGCGAGGTATGCTGCAGGTGACACACTGCGTGAGGAAAGCTTGGCTGTTTTGCCAATGAAAGGGACAACAAGAGGAGAGGATTTATTCACGTCTTTCATGGTGTTTGCTAAAGAAAAGAACTACCAATGGATAAACTTATTTCTGTCTGTACTGATGGTGCACCCTGTATGTTGGGGAAGAACAAAGGATTTGTAGCACTTCTCCGTGAACATGAAAAGAGAGCCATCCTAAGTTTTTATAGCATCCTGCACCAGGAGGCGGCTTTGCACTCGTGTGGCCAGGAGCTTGGTGAGGCGATGTCGCTGGTCATTCGAGTGGTCAACTTTATTGTTGCCGAGCTTTAAACGATCGCCAGTTTAAAGGTCGTTTAGAAGAAGTTAGGAATCATTATCCAGGTTCTGGTTAAAACCTGTAAAAACACAGCAACGTGCGTTGTGTCCAATCCAATCCGTCCCTGCTTGCTTTCCCTCTTACCTGCACCCTAACTTTCCACTCACCTGTCAGCCCCACCTCCTCATCAGTCACCATGGTTTCTCCCGCCTCCCACACCTGCTGCTCATCAGTAATCCACCTGTATTTAAGCACCAACCTCCAGACACTCTTTGCCAGATTGTTCTTCGCGTCCATGCAGTCTTTCCGCACTTTTGTCCGGACTGATCTCCCGTTGCCGACCCTGGCCTGCCTTTGACCTGCTTGTCTGTCTCTGCCCCGGTAATCACCTCAGCTTTTCGTCCCCGACCACGAGTGCTGCCTCAGTGTTTCTGGTGTTCTGTCTGCCTGTTTCCCTGGCTGTTTGGAGGTTTCCCCGGGCAGTCTGTCCCCCTGCTCCAGTTTGTTGCCACAGACTCTCCGATTGAACTCAGGACTTATTCCCTCTCTCTCACCTGCCATTCGCCTGCTGTGAGTTTCTCATAAGGAACATTACTAAGTATCCCTTGCTGTTGTGCTGCATTTGGGTCCTACACAAGCCCGTTTCAGTACAATCTGGCCAAAGCATGGATCCAGCACACACCGCTTCGCCAGGCTACGCCTGGAGAGGTGGAGAACATTCTCCAGCGACACGAGGCATGGTTTCTTCCACCGCAGCCGAGGTACGCCAGGCTACCGTCACTCAACAAACGGCTGCTGATAACCAGGAGCAGACATTAGCGCATTAGCTTACGATCCAGCAGCTCACTACTGTGCTCTCACAGAATATGGTCCAGAACCTACCTGCAACAGCGCCTGCTGCCGTACTCCAACCAACGCCACTGGTCCAGTTTCTGAACCCCGAGTTGGGGCTCCGAACGTTATGCGGGGAACCCAGGGTCTGTATCCATTTATTACGAACTGCTCAATCCTGTTCGCCCTGCAGCCACACAAATTCGCCTCTGAGGGGCCAAGTGGCGTTCACCATTAATCATCAGGGGAGGGCCCGCCTGGGGGAAACGCTGAATGGGAACGTCAAACTCCTGCTTGCACTCCTTCAGAGATCGCTGCTGAGCTCCGGAAGGTTTTTGCCACCTTCCCAGGGTCCAGATGCATGGGCGGTCCCTGAACTCCCACCAGGACTGCACCGTGGCTGGACTACTCTATTGACTTTCGCACCAGGGCTCGCCAGAGTAAAAGGAAACACGAGGCCCAGTGCGACGCCTACCTACAGGGGCTTGAGGAGTATGTTAAGGACGAGCTGGTGTCATATGATCTCCCTGCCACTTTGGATGAGCTATCGAACTCACACGGCGGGTGGACCGACGCATCCAGGCAGGGGAGGAAGACGCGAGGACGGTTTGGGCATCCTCTTCCTTCCCAGTTCCGTGCAGTACGGAGTATCATCTTCCCGGCCTGACACTCAGAGGGGAGATTCAGAACCTATGCAGGTTGGCAGAACCACTCTGTACCAGAAGAACGCCAGCGTTGTCAAAGACACAACTATGTCTGTACTGTGGAAAAGACGGACACTTCGTCTCCAGGTGTCCAGCAAAAAGCCAGGTCTCACACAGTAGTGAGGGATTGTAATGGGAGTCGACCTCTGAACTGTCCCTCAGGAAACGCCCCCTCTGCCATGGTCGCTGCTGCTACCAGGGGGCTCCCACTCCCTTGCGTCTTCATTGATCTGGCGCCGACGTCTCCATTATAAATGAAGAGCTGGCCCAGCAGTTGGAGATAGAAAGGGTTCGCTGCCTCAGCCTGTCCCCGCCCCGCCCGGACGGTCACTGCTGGGGATCGTCACTCTCAGACTGTTCCAGTGCAGATGCTTCTCTCGGCAACCACCACGAACTATCACGTTTCACATCTTGGACCTCCGCTCCCACTTCCTTTGGATATCCCTGGCTCCGCGCCACAATCCCCACATAGACTGGGCGACGGAGCATTCTGGGTGGAGCTCGGCCTGTCACCAAGTCTGTCTCAAGCAGGCCTCCGCTCCTCAGTCCAGGCCCTGCACCTTGGCTCCTGCTCTGTGGGGGCCCCAGAGTAACACGATTTCAGGGAGGTTTCAGCAAGGCGAAGCGATCTTTGCCTCCACACGTCCACTACTGTGCCATAGATTTCTACCCGGCACCATCCTCCGAGGTCGTCTATCCCTGTCCGCATCAGAGAGGACGGCCATGGAGACTACATTAACGACTCCTTGCGGCTTGATCATCCGTCGTCATCTCCCCTGCTGAGCGGGTCTTTTTTTTTTCGAGAAGAGGACAAATCATTGAGGCCCTTGCATCGCTACCGAGGCCCAACGACATAACGGTGAAGAACGGTATCCCCTCCCCTCATCTCGTCTGCCTTGAATTCTGGAGGGGACTACCCCTTCACCAAACTGGACTCGCAACGCCTACCACCTGGTGCGATCGGCGAGGGCGAAGAGTGGAAGGCACATTCAACACACCACTTGAATACCTGGTGATGCTTTTGGCCTCACCAACGCCCCCGCCATCTTCCAGGCTCGGTCAACGACGTGCTCCGGCGACATGCTTAACAAGCCTGTCTTCTGTCTTCTTGGATGATATTCTATTTTCTCCAAGGCCAAGGAGGACCACATCCACCATGTTCAGGGGGTTCTTCAACGGCTCCTGGAAAACTCGCTGTTGTTTAGGCAGAGAAATGCGAGTTCCATGCTCCATCAGTCTCTTTCTTGGATACATTGTCGGCCAGGGGAGCATCCAGTGATCCAGCCCAGGTTCTCAGCCGTCGCCGCCTGGCTGTTCTGACTCCGGAAGCAGTACAAAAGATTCCTGGGGTTCCGCCAATTTTTTAACCGTCGTTTCCTTCGGGGATACCAGCACGGTGCAGCCCCTCTCACAGCTCTCACCTCCTCCAAAGTCCCTTCAGCTGGTCTCCGCCGCCACAGATGCTTCCAGACCTCACGACATCGCTTCACCTGCGCCTATCCTGCGTTATGCCCGACCCCGAGCGCAGTTCGTGGTGGAAGTAGCGCCTCTGATGTCGGGGTGGGGGCTGTCCTGTCTCAGCGGGCTACTGATGACCAGAAGCTCCACCCCTGCGCCTTTTTCTCTCTACGCCTGACTCCCGCAGAAATGACTATGATTGGAAATCGGGCGGCTTCTTGCGCGTTCAAATTGGCACTGGCCGAGTGGGTCCCACTGGCTGGAGGGGCCCCGAACAACCATTTCTCGTATGGACGGACCACAATAACCAGAATACATCAGGTTGCTTGGACTTTGAAAGGAGACGACGTAATAAATAGTGGTGTTGTTGCCAGATAAGGTCACTCGACACCATGGCTTCACAAACACTTCTGGCGGCAGAAAGCCCGGTTTCATGCTCAACCACAGTCAAGTTGATGTAGTTTTTGTTGCTAGTAAGTAGAGGTCAACCGGAAGTGGCTCTTGTTGAGAGGCTACATACATAGCGTATGGAGTCAGCCATGCCATTATATCCAATTCTCTGAACGGCATGTACTGATACTCAATGATCCGGTCTTATGCATGTCTTTATCTATTACGATCAGAAATTCGAATTTTTTGCTGCATGTAAACGTACTGATTGCCATGAGGCTGCAGAGTGCCTCCCACACGGTTGTCTCAAACAGTGTGAGCTTAGTACAGGCCTCCTCAGACCACTCCTTCACAAGCCTCTTTGTGTGTTTTTTTTCACCACAGGTGCAGTCTTGTACCAGATAAATGAGTTGTGATCTGAGCGACCCAGCGGGGGGGGGGGATGAGGTGTATGCATCCTTGTGTGTTGCATCCATAGGTCCAAAGTTGCATTGTCTCTGGCGTTGCATTTCATGTACTGGGTGAAGGTGGGGAGCGCAGAGACAGGGAACATGATTGAAGTCACTGCAGATGAGGAGGAGGGATTGCAGACCGATATCAAACCTTCCACTTCTGTCTAAGATACTGAGAAAGCTGTAGCTAATCAGTCTGTGTACTTTCTCATAACAATAGTCTATTTGAGGATTTCAGTCAGGATTTAGAGTTGCATCATAGCACAGAACGCATTGTCAAAGTTACAAATGACCTCCTAATGGCATCAGACAAAGGACTCATCTCTGTACTTGTCCTGTTAGATCGTAAACCATTGACATCTTCTTTACAGAGACTGGAACACAAATTGGCATCAAGGAACTGCCCTAAGCTGGTTTAAATCGTATTTCTTAGATCTGCTCAGTTTGTTCACGTCAATGATGAATCCTCCATGATACCAAAGTTGTCATGGAGTCCCACAAGGTTCTGTACTAGGACCACTTCTATTCAGTTTATATATGCTTCCTTTAGGGAACATTATTAGGAATCACTCTATCAATTTCATTGTTATGCTGACGACACCAATTATATTTATCGATCAGCTGATGAAACCAATCAGTTAACTAAACTCCAAGCATGCCTTAAGGATATAAAAATTTGATCCTACAATTTTCTGATGTTAAATTCAGACAAAACTGAAGTTCTTGTAATTGGACCCAAACACCCAGAGAACTCTCTTTCTAGAGACTTAGTTACTTTAGATGGGATCACCCTGGCCCCCAGCTCCACTGTAAAGAATCTTGGAGTTGTTTTTGATCAGGATTTGTCCTTTAACGTCCACATAAAACAAATTCGCGGACTGCATTCTTCCACTATTTACATCGACCAAAATCAGACGCATTGTCTCTCAAGCGGATGCAGAAAAACGTCCACGCATTTGTTACTTCTAGGCTGGACTATTGTAACTCTTTGTTTATCAGGCTGCTCTAATAAGTCTCTTAGGACTTTGCAGTTAATTCAGAATGCTGCTGCACATGTTCTGACAGGAACCAAGATCAGAGATCACATCTCTCCCATTCTAACTTCCTTGCACTGGCTACCTGTTAAATCTAGAATAGAATTTAAAATTCTTCTCCTTACATACAAAGATCTTCATGGTCAGGCACCATCATATCTAAAAGAGAGTGCAGTGTTCTACCCCTCTAGACACTGCGCTCTCGGATCTGTATGCCTTTGTTCCTGTCTCCAAAAGTAGATTGGGAGCCAAAGCTTTCAGCTATCAGGCTCCTCACGGTGGAATAAACTACCATTCTGGGTTAGGAGGCAGACCACGTCATCTCTTTTTTTTTTTAGATTATTTTTTTGGCCTTTTTTTAGGACGGCTGAGATCAGACGCAGAGGGGGGGTCCCGCCGTAACGGCCGTCCCTGCAGGATCGCCGCTCCGGCGGGACTGTAGCCTCCACACACGGGGCGGCTGCTTAACCCACTATGCTACCAACCGCCCCATGGTCAACACCTTTAAGAGTAGACTTAAGACTTTCCTTTTTGATAAGCTTATAGTTAGGGCTGGCTCAGGTCCCTTAGTTATGCTGCCATAGGATTAGACTGCCGGGGGACTCCCCCTCCCTCCCACCCTCTCCTCTCTTCTCTGTCTTGCTGTGGTCTGTCCCTTTCAGGGTTATGCCTAGTCAGGCATGGATGGTTAAGGATCAAATCAAATCAAATCATTTTATTTGTATAGCCCAAGCCAAAGTATGCCTCAGAGGGCTTACAATCTGTACGGGAGTGACACCCCTGTCTTAGACCCTCGGTTCCAGTGAGGAAAAACTGCCCACAAAAAACCTTTAACAGGGAAAAAAGGTGGAAGAAACCAAGAAGAGTCACAGAGGAGGGATCCCTCTCCCAGGACGGACGAACGTGCAATGGATGTCACGTGACAGGACAAATCACACCAGACATTTGTACAATTACAATGAATGATAAAATGACTGTAGGAGCCATTCATTCATTTTTTTTCTTGTATTATGACACCTGCTGGCCAAATGTGGTACATGTTTGAATGGTAGAACCTGGTTTTTGTCTAAGTTGTCACCTGTGGGCGGGATGCTGAATCAATGCACCTGCGTCTAATCAGGAGATTGTGGCTGGAGAAGGCACTGGCATTGGACTCAGAAGTTTGGATGTTGGAATTGTGAACTGTGATTTAGAATTGGAAGACGCCAGCAGCATAAGGTTTTTAATTATATACGTTGGTTTACTGCATATACCTACATGTGTTTATTGTTTGTTTGTTTATATTTTGAGTTAAGGTGACAACTATGAGAAGATTTTGTTTAATAAACCACGTTAAAATTTAAGAACACCCAATGGCGTGACTTAAAAGAAGACACACAACGTTAAAAACCTGTTCTGCAGTTAAAAATGCCTGGAAGGAGAAATACGACATCGCAAGTTTAAAGAAAAAAAATATATATAAGAAAACGCCTGGAAAGAAGTAGATCGCCGGAAAGAAAATTCGCCTGGAAAGAAAGGTTGCCGAGCCAGAAGCAGCCCGAAGTCCGAGGAAGAAAGGTCTCAACTTGGAAACGCCGAAACTAGGAGGAATTGGAACAGCTGCGCGGCTCATCTACTGCTGCGCTGAGGTCGCCGTGCGTCGTGGCAAGTTGAGAGCAGAGATCGTCACCGGGTGCGTTTTGGATAACTTGAAGGCCTTCTGCTTCGTGCTGAGGAGACTGCCCGCTTGGTTCGTGAGTACATTGATTTGATTAGAGCCGCGGTGCTCACTTATTTTGGAGCGCTGCGCTCACTTGACGGCGCTGCCGCACCTGACTGAGCGCTTCCTCACTTGACCAGGAGCGCGCACTTTACTTTTTATAGAACTGAACTGTGTACTCTGTTGACCACTGGCATTTATTTAAGTCACCTGATGTATTCTAGGTTCTTGTGGTCCGTCCATACGAGAAATGGTTGTTCGGCCCCCTCCAGCCAGTGACGCCACTCGTCCAGTGCCAATTTGACCGCCAGAAGCTCCCGATTTCCAATGTCATAGTTCATTTCTGCGGGAGTCAGGCATCGAGAGAAAAAGGCGCAGGGGTGGAGCTTCTGGTCATCAGTAGCCCGCTGAGACAGGACAGCCCCCACCCCGACATCAGAGGCGTCTACTTCCACCACGAACTGTCTCTTGGGGTCAGGCATACGCAGGATAGGCGCAGAGGTGAAGCGATTCTTGAGGGTCTGGAAGGCATCTGTGGCGGCGGAGGACCAGCTGAAGGGGACTTTGGAGGAGGTGAGAGCTGTGAGAGGGGCTGCCACCGTGCTGTATCCCCGAATGAAACGACGGTAAAAATTGGCGAACCCCAGGAATCTTTGTAGCTGCTTCCGGGAGTCAGGAACAGGCCAGGCGGCGACGGCAGAGACCTTGGCTGGATCCATCTGGATGCTCCCCTGGCCGACAATGTATCCAAGAAAGGAGACTGATGGAGCATGGAACTCGCATTTCCCTGCCTTAACAAACAGCGAGTTTTCCAGGAGCCGTTGAAGAACCCCCTGAACATGGTGGATGTGGTCCTCCTTGGTCTTAGAGAAAATTAGAATATCATCCAAGTAGACGAAGACATGCTTGTTAATCATGTCCCGGAGCACGTCGTTGACCAGAGCCTGGAAGACGGCGGGGGCGTTGGTGAGGCCAAAAGGCATCACCAGGTATTCATAGTGTCCAGTAGGTGTGTTGAATGCTGTCTTCCACTCGTCGCCCTCCCGAATTCGCACCAGGTGGTAGGCGTTGCGGAGGTCCAGTTTGGTGAAGATGGTAGCCCCCTCCAGGAGTTCAAAGGCAGATGAGATGAGGGGGAGGGGATACCGATTCTTTACTGTTATGTCGTTGAGGCCTCGGTAGTCGATGCAGGGCCTCAATGATTTGTCCTTCTTCTCGACAAAAAAGAACCTCGCTCCAGCAGGGGAGGATGACGGACGGATGATGCCAGCCACCAGGGAGTCGTTAATGTAGTCCTCCATGGCCTTCCTCTCTGGTGCGGACAGGGAGTATAGACGACCTCGGGGAGGACTGGTGCCGGGTAGAAGATCTATGGCACAGTCATATGGACGGTGTGGAGGCAAAGAGGTCGCCTTCGCCTTGCTGAAAACCTCCCTGAAATCGTGGTACTCTGGCGGGACCCCCATCAGATCAGGAGCCAACGTGGTGCAGGGCCTGGACTGAGGAGCGGAGGCCTGCTTGAGACAGACTTGGTGACAGGCCGAGCTCCAGCCCAGAATGGCTCCCGTCGCCCAGTCTATGTGGGGATTGTGGCGCCGGAGCCAGGGATATCCCAAAATGAGTGGGATACGCGGAGAGTCCAAGATGTGAAACGTGATAGTTTCGTGGTGGTTGCCGGAGAGAAGCATCTGCACTGGAACAGTCTAATGAGTGACGGTCCCCAGCAGGTGACCGTCCAGGGCGTTGGCGGGGACAGGCTGAGGCAGCGGAACCCTTTCTATCTCCAACTGCTGGGCCAGCTCTTCATTTATAATGGAGACGTCGGCGCCAGAGTCAATGAAGACGGCAAGGGAGTGGGAGCCCCCTGGTAGCAGCAGGCGACCATGGCAGAGGGGGCGTTTCTTGAGGGACAGTTCAGAGGTCGGACTCACCAGTACATCCCTCGCTACTGGTGAGACCTGGCTTTTGCTGGACACCTGGAGACAAAGTGTCCGTCTTGTCCACAATACAGACATAGGTTGTGTCTTTGACGACGCTGGCGTTCCTCTGGTGACAGAGTGGTTCTGCCAACCTGCATAGGTTCTGAATCTCCCCTCTGAGGTTCAGGCCGGGAAGAGGATACCTCCGGTACTGCACGGAACTGGGAAGGAAGAGGATGCCCAAACCGTCCTCGCCGTCTCTCCTCCCGCCTGGCCTGGATGCGTCAGTCCACCCACCGTGTGAGTTTGATGAGCTCATCCAATGTGGCAGGGAGATCATATGACACCAGCTCGTCCTTAACATACTCCTCAAGCCCCTGTAGGTAGGCGTCGCACTGGGCCTCGGTGTTCCATTTACTCTGGCGAGCCCTGGTGCGAAAGTCAATAGAGTAGTCAGCCACGGAGCGGTCCCCCTGGTGGAGGTTCAGGAGACCGCTTAAGCATCTGGACCCTGGGAAGGTGGGCCAAAAACCTTCCGGAGCTCAGCAGCGAAGTCTCTGAAGGAGCTGCAAGCAGGAGTTTGACGTTCCCATTCAGCGGTTCCCCACAGGCGGGCCCTCCCCGTGAGGTGATTAATGGTGAACGCCACTTTGGCCTCCTCAGAGGCGAATGTGTGTGGCTGCAGGGCGAACAGGATTGAGCAGTTCGTAATAAACGGATTACAGATCTCTGGGTTCCCCGCATAAAGTTCCGGAGCCCCAACTCGGGGTTCAGAAACTGGACCAGGTGGCGTTGGTTGGAGTACGGCAGCAGGCGCTGTTGCAGGTAGGTTCTGGACCATATTCTGTGAGAGCACAGCAGTGAGCTGCTGGATCTGTGAAGCTAATGCCGCTAATGTCTGCTCCTGGTTAGCGGCAGCCTGTTGTTGAGTGACAGTAGCCTGGCGTACCTCGGCTGCGGTGGAAGCAAGCAATGCCTCGTGTCGCTGGAGAATGTTCTCCACCCTCTCCAGGCGTAGCTCTGGCGAAGCGGTGTGTGCTGGATCCATGCTGTGGCCAGATTGTACTGAAACGGGCTTGTGTAGGACCCAAATGCAGCACAACAGGAAGGGATACTTAGTAATGTTCCTTATTGAGAAACTCACAGCAGGCGATATGGCAGGTGAGAGAGAGGGAATAAGTCCTGAGTTCAATCGGAGAGTCTGTGGCAACAAACTGGAGCAGGGGGACAGACTGCCCGGGGAAACCTCCAAACAGCCAGGGAAACAGGCAGACAGACACCAGAAACACTGAGGCAGAACTCGTGGTCGGGGACGAAAAGCTGAGGTGATTACCGGGGCAGAGACAGACGAGCAGGTCAAAGGCAGGCAGGGTCGGCAACGGGAGATCAGTCCGGACAAAAGTGCTGGAAAGACTTGCATGACGCGAAGAACAATCTGGCAAAGAGTGTCTGGAGGTTGGTGCTTAAATACAGGGTTGATTACTGATGAGGAGCAGGTGTGGGAGGCGGGAGAAACCATGGTGACTGATGAGGAGGTGGGGCTGACAGGTGAGTGGAAAGTTACTGGGTGCAGGTAAGAGGGAAAAGCAAGCAGGGGACCGGAGTGGATTGTGACACCAACGCACGTTGCTGTGTTTTTACAGGTTTTACACAGAACCTGGATAATGATTCCTAACTTCTTCTAACAGACCTTTAAACTGGCGATCGTTTAAAGCTCGGCAACAATAAAGTTGACCACTCGAATGACCAGCGACATCGCCTCACCAAGCTCCTGGCCACACGAGTGCAAAGCGCCTCCTGGTGCAGGATGCTATAAAAACTTAGGATGGCTCTCTTTTCATGTTCACGGAGAAGTGCTACAAATCCTTTGTTCTTCCCCAACATACAGGGTGCACCATCAGTACAGACAGAAATAAGTTTATCCATTGGTAGTTCTTTTCTTTAGCAAACACCATGAAAGACGTGAATAAATCCTCTCCTCTTGTTGTCCCTTTCATTGGCAAAACAGCCAAGCTTTCCTCACGCAGTGTGTCACCTGCAGCATACCTCGCAATTATACTGCACTGAGATAGATGGCTCACGTCTGTTGACTCATCTAACGCGAGAAAATAGTATGTCCTGGCGTTTATGTCCTTAATTTGTGTTTCCTCGACTTGATTTGCCATCATAATGCTACGATCGTGCACAGTTCTTGCTGACAGGGGCATGTATTTTAATCGTTTGATTATCTTGTCTTTATTTGGGAAGTCATCAAACAGTTCATTGGCAACATCATTGGCATGAATGTTTTGGCATACTCGCCATCTGTGAATGGCTTTCCATTCCTTACTATTGGAAAAGCTAGCGGAATTCCTGCCACCTTGCTTGGTCCACACACGTAGTTGCTGCTGACTCGCTGGATATTTCGATGCAAATGAAGCATGGTGCGTATCGAACTGCCACTTTATATTTGACCGTTTCATCGATGCAATTTTATCATTGCATATTAGACATATTGCAGATCCTGCTCTCTCCACAAATGCAAATTCCTCTGTCCACGCAGCCTGGAATGCACGGTAATCATCGTCTTTTTTTCTTTTCGCCATCTTTTCCGTTACAAGGGTTGAAGCGGATAAACCAGTTGGCTATCTGATAAAATTGATTTCTTCACCTTTACAATGACCCGGACATGCTCGCAAGCCATTGGTTCCCGACCCGACCCACGGGTGACCCGTGAAATTTATCTTCCAAACAGATTTTCTGTATACTTTAAAATGACACAATATTATTAAGAAATAAAAACACGGCACAGCCATTACATCTCCTGTGTGAGTCCCGGGGGACTGGGGAGCACAGGTTGTTGTGCCCAGGGTGCAAATGTAGCCAGAACCGGCGCTGGGGGAGCATGGGTAGGTCCCTGAGCAGCTCCTTCAGCAGGAGACTGATACACCCATGGTGTAAGAGGTTCCACAGGTCCTTCAACTCGGCCGCTGTCAGGGTCTACAACACCTGCACCACCTGATCATGTTGTAGTTTCTGTTCCTGTTTTAATTTACCTACTACTCATCATGGCTTATATTAATTTTATTTTAATCTGTATGTATATATTTTTTTCCATTCCAATAACCTAATGTACAATATTACTATGGTCACTTTACCTCTGCAGTATTATTTATATCATGGTCACTTTACCTTTGCAATATTATTTATATCATGGTCACTTTACCTTTGCATATTTATATTATGGTCAGTTTACCTTTGCAATATTATTTATATCATGGTCACTTTACCTTTGCATTATTTATATTATGGTCAGTATACCTTTGCAATATTATTTATATCATGGTCACTTTACCTTTGCAATATTATTTATATCATGGTCACTTTGACTGCAATATTATTTATATCATGGTCACTTTGACTGCAGTGTTATTTATATCAATGGTCACTTTACATTACAATATCATTTTTTTTATAACATTCCACTTTTACCTTCAGTACTTTTTTGCATGTTGTCTGTTGCTTGTTTGCTTTTTTGTTTTTAAGTGTAACACACTTAAACTGAGTTATTGCATATGCAGATAGAGATATTACTCATGGTACAGTATGCTTATATGCTGATATATTATTGGTATAATAACCATGTCCTGAATTGCAATTCCCCAGGTGGTGGTCTGTCTCATTCACCAGTCAATAATATTGGAGCTCTGTAGAGATCAAAACTGAAAACTCAGGTTGGTCTGCAAACATTGTTTCTTTGTAGGGACTATGTGAAAAATGTTGGTGTGTAGATGGAGTCTGAAATAAATTTCACATTTTTAAGAAACCAGTTTTAGTTTTATGTTCTTTACAATCTCCCTTGACTTTGACTAAACTTAGAACACCCTACCTACCAATAAACAAATCATCCATAATGGTAACATATTTACCAAATCTCACACTACAGATTATTTTAGCAATTGGCAAAATAAAGAATCTGGTTATTGGCATATTTTAGAGTAAGGGGTCTGTATGTATGCAGCCTAAAGCCTTATTCACACCGGGGACGTAAGCGCCACGGAACAGCTGCACCGCGGTCACTGGAGCTGATGGCTGCCAGTCTAATCAATGAGAGCACTCACACAGGGCACAGGAACGTCTCAGCAGCGTCCCAGCAGAGACTCTCTGCAGCGCTATCATTCCGTAACACTTCTATTTTTGACGTGAGCCGCTGCTAAACCGCATAAATCTCAACAGAGGAGATCGCACCAGACAGGAAATCTGACACAGAATCAATGTAATAAACTTCCGCCCTCTTTCAAAATAAAACACAATACGCAGTTCATGTCGCTTATTACAACTTCACATCAACATTACGTCATGACTGGTGGCACCAGGTCAGCAGTCAATCGATCAAAGGGTCTCAACATGAACGATGAGAGACTAATTGTTGAAGTGGAACAACACACAATCATTTATGACACAACAGATGCTTTTTATAATCGTCAGAGAAGCAAAGTCAGCTGTTTGTTGTTGTTGTTTCCTTTATACACCGTTTATCGCGGGGTCTCGTGTACGTCCAGGATTCTCACGTAAATGCAGCCGGCTCGCTACACTGCCGTTACGCTGCCATCATGCGCCCGGTGTGAATTGATGCCAGGCAGAGGATGGAGCTAAACCGTGGCACAGCCGTTCCGCCGTGCTTACGCCCCTGTGTGCGTCCCCAGTAAGAGGTGAAACACTTGCTGCTGCTTCCTAAAAGCTTTTAGTTGTGAGCACATGGAAATAATGGAAGGACCCCCAGTGTGTATTTTATTCAGTTTCTCATATTAATATCGGTGCTGGAAAGCCAGAGGGCAAAACTCAAAATGATTAGAGTGAGAAAATCAACTTGAAACTATGAAAGTGTGGGTGAGGGAAAACAGGATTTTGCCTGAAGATGTATTACAGAAAGTAACAATTTTCCATGAAACTCAAGTCACCATTTCAAAGGGTCAAAATGTCTGCAGGTTCTGTTTTGATACCTCCTCCCTGATCTCAATTTCTGATATAGATATAGTCTGATTATCACAATGATTAGTTGATTTTATGTTGTAAATCACTCCCCATTTGGGAACATAAGTTATTTTGCTCTAACCAAACACATTCTTGCTGTTGACATTATTATGACTGTAAATGGACTGAATACAAGTGCTGTGATGGTTTTTGGTTGCAATGGATTTATGCTTTGGCAGAGGAAAGCCAAGACTCTCTTTCCTCCAGTATTTACCCCCTCATGGACATTCACAATTTGACCACCTCTGAAGAACTGGTTTCACACTACAACACTGGACTTCATCACAGACTCAACTCCCTTGCTCCGCTAAAAACCAGGTCTGTTTCCTTCCTCCGTTCTGCCCCCTGGTTTACGTCCGAACTTTGGCTCATGAAAGCCAAAGGCCGACAACTTGAGTGGCTCCACCGAAAAACTGGACTCACTGTTCACAAAGATATTTGCAAAAATCACATGCTGCACTACAAGGACTGTATCACACAAAAGAAATCCAATTACCACACCGGTTTAATCTGTTCACATGAAGGCAACACCAAATTACTGTTTTCATTATATAAGAATATTACCCAAGCCCCGGACTCTCTACCATCCCATCTGTGCTCAACTGCAATCTGTAACTCCCTCTTGTCATTTTTTGATGAAAAAACCTTCAGCACCTCAGTCCACAACCCACCTCCGGTATCATTTCTGAACTTCCTCTTCCTACCTACTCTTTTTCCTCCTTCCAGCTCCCGAACCACCTCAGAAATTTCAGATCTCATCCACAAGTCTAAGCCATCCACCTGTCAGCTGGACCCTTTCCCCACAGTTCTAGTTAAAGCCTGTCTCCCTTCTCCGGTCCCTCTTATCTCTGCCATCATCCACTCCTCTCTCACCACTGGAACTATTCCCACCCCATTTAAAACTGCTGCAATAATCCCAATTCTGAAAAAACCTGGTGCTGACCCCACCAACTTCAATAATCTACGCCTAATCTGCCTTTCATTTTCAAGATCCTTGAGAAAATAGTCACAACTCAGCTCAACGCTCATCTATCCAACAACAACCTGCATGAACAGTTCCAATCTGGTTTCCGCTCCCTCCATAGTACAGAAACCGCCCTCATTAAAATCACCAACGACCTCCCCATGGCAGCTGATTCTGGTTTACTCTTCAACCTCATCCTCCATGACCTGACTGCAGCATTTGACACCATCTGTCACACCACCCTCATCAATAGTCAATAGTCATCAAATCCCGCATCAACTCCAAAATCCTTTTGCTCACATTCAAGGCCATTCATAACCTTGCACCACCATATCTCTCGGATCTTCTCCATGTTGCTGCTCCCCCTCGCTCCCTCAGATCTTGCTCCATCATTCACCTGACTGTCTCCTCCTCCCATCTCACCACCATGGGGAGCAGAGCGGCTGAAAGCTCTGGAACTCTTTACCCCCTGTCATAAGGAACATCAACTCACTCTCACAATTCAAGTCTGCACTTAAAACCCACCTGTTTAAAATTGCCTTTACCATCTGATTCAATTGCACTGTCCTATTTTAACCTGTTTCTAATGTTGTATTCTTGTAATTTGATATATTTTTTGTTTTGTTTCTGGTTTCTGTTATTTGCTGTCTACTCTCATTTATTGTAAGGTATCCTTGGGTGACAGAAAGGCACCTATGAAATAAAATGTATTATTATTATTATTATTATTATTATTATTGTTATTATTATTATTATTATTATTATAAGTTTGGGAAACTGTCATCACAGTATATTTGAATCACTAGAAATATCAGAATCTGTAATCTGGGGTCTGTAACAAGAGTGATATGCAATGGCTAAAAATGAAGAGACAGAGTATGTTTCAAAGTCAGACAAAGGCTGAGACATGCAACAGTGTGCTTCAGCCGCAGTCCACAAAGATTCTCACAGAGTGTGGAGTCTGGAGAGGTGGAGAGGAGGGAGACAGTGAAGTGTGATCTGCAAAGCACTTAGGCCATGTTCACACCAGGACAGGACAGTGATGGACTGAATATAGTACGAGCAGTTTAGCCTACCGTGCCATCTCACCAACGAACACTCCTTTTCTGTCATGTTGTCATCTGACTGCACTGGACCTGCGTGTCCTTCAAGGCTACCAATGCACCCTCTTCTTATTAATAACACAAATATTAGACTTAATTTAATGCTTTTTGCCATTTTGTTTATTACAACAGTGAGTGCAAAGAGTAACCTAAACATAGGCAGAGGCAGGGGTAAAATATCTTCTGGCCTGTTGATGGTGTTTTACTCACCTCCGTGTAATTGCTGTGTGGATTTAGTGTCACATCAGTGACCTTCCACAAAAGGTCTGCCACCTCCTGCCAGCAGATTAATTTCAGCAGCATCTGTTCCATAACATATTTTTCTATGTAGTGACAAATTGGTTATGTAGAAACACACCCAAATTTTTCACCAAGTGGCGAGTGTAATGTATATGGTCTCATTAATATTTTGTAATGTTTATGTCTCGCTCTATCCCCACTTTAAGCTGTCTGAGCTTCTCTTAGGATCGGTTGCTTCCAAAAGTGACCAAGGAATATGCTAACATTTGAACTTTAATTTGATGTTAATTTACTTGGATTAAGAAGGATAGTTTACATTGTAGGTATTGACACCAAGTTCACCTAAAATTGAAACTAAACTGAAGTCATGATTAGAAGTCTAAATGAGTCCATGACTGAAGATTTAGCTTATTAAGAAGCAGCTGTGCTCTCAGATTCTTCTCACTGTGCCATCAGTTCACTGACACAAAGTGCAGTTTGTTAAATCACAATCAGCATTCTTCTTTCATGGCTCTCAGTCTACTTACACAATAAAGAATGCGAACAACAAAGCTGAATAACTAAAGTTAAAGAACAGACAGGATTACTGTGTGGCAAACAACTAATAAACACTATAAGTGTTTCAAGAGTTCTGTAATGCTGGGGTTACACCAAAAGATTTTCACAGTCCCAGACTAAAAACTGAAAGTCTCTAGTAAATCTAGGAGTTTTACTGTAGTTACGGCACACTCCCGCTATCTCGATCGTTAAGTTTAAGGTAGTAATCTGTGCTATTTCATATAGGTCTTTTCCTAGTCTCGGGTTACGTGGTGGCGTAACACAATCAACAACCAATAGAAGAGCTCTGACAAAAGCGGAAACAGGAAACCTGACAGTCAAAACAAGAAGAACAAGAATGGATGAACAAGAACAAGAATTTGATAATGTTTGTGAGCTACCAACTGCTTATAAAATTACCACTTATATGACAAATATATGTTGGCAATCTCATCCAACAGATTGAAGACAGTGAAACAGACACACAGGGGACAGTGGCTGATGAGGAGGTGTGCTGTCCTGTTGAGAATTCTACTTTGGACAAGGACATCGCAATGACAATGACACTGAGCTTGAGAAGTCCAAAACTGTTAATGTGGTTTCAACACAGAAAAAGATGATAAAATAGAAGAAGAGTCAAGCTTTGGATGACAGGTTGCAGTTAAGGTCAGTCACATCAAAGACGCAACTTTAAAAACAAGAGCCAAAAAAAAGTTATGACTATACTGTATGATTTTCAAGAAGCAGATCAACAGCAACTGACAGGCAGGGCACAATATAGGCCACAACCTAATGATCAGCTTAACATTACAGTTGAGGTACTGTTTTGTATTTCATTTTTCTGATGTGTAAATTACACATGATGTACATGTTTAAATAGTGCTGATGTTCAGACACTTGCATAATTGAAACACAATGTTTCAACTTGAGTTTTTTTTTTTTTGCACTTTACCACACAGCTCATGTGGCTGCTGCTATTTTCAGATTTTTGTGTATGCTTTTGTGAAAATGACATTTTGCTGTGAATGTCCCTTTTTTTGTAAGTTTTAATTTGAAAGATTGTAGCCTGTGTTTGCACAGTTTTGCTCCAATTGTTTCTACTCAGAATAAACAAAAATAAACATTTGAAGTATTTGAAGTATTTGCTTTTTATTAAACTTATTTGTACAATGAAAAAGGCACAACAGTGATTTAACCAGTACCAGTACAGTACAGCAGTACAGTTAAGCCAGTACAACAGAAGTTCTCTTTGCACTCTTTTTTTAATTAAAAAAGCAGACTTGAGCACAAACATTAACAGTATTTCCATACTATTGAGGACTGTGTCCTTGTGAGAACACACAAAACAGATTTTTAATGTGGGGTAACAGGCAGTCAGGGATATCACATCATCATACTTGTGCACACGTTATATGTGGTGCTCCTACCATGGTACTTGGCCTTCTGGTGAGTTGAAGTAGTCCTTCATCATGTCCCTCAGGTTTTTAAGCCCTTTGTGTTGGATTGCGTGCTCTGTTGTTTGCCAGATCATGGAACACCCCCTGGCCTTCTTGCCTCCAGGATCCAGGCATGAATTCATGGTCATCAATCTCTCGGTCTGTCAAGGTAGGTGGCACATAGGGCTCTGATCTGTGTGCTCTCAAGTAATTGTGGATCACACATAAGGCAAGTGTAATTCTGACAACCTTGTCAGGATCTAGACTAATGTTAGTTCTGAAGACCCAGAGCCTGTTGTCAAGAATGCCAAACGGTTTTCCACAACCCGCCTAGCTCTCGACAACCTGTAGTTATAGATTCTCTGGTCATGGTCCAGCTGTCGGTGTGAAAATAGCTTCTGCAGGTCATTGCATAGGGGGAATGCATTATCTGCAACAAGCATGTACGGCATGACAGTGTCTGTGTTAGGCAGGAGTTCTGGTGGGGGTACATTAAGAAGGTCTGCTTCCATTGCTCTGCGGAGGTCAGAGTGGGCAAACAAACCACCATCTGACAATCTGCCCTGGGCCCCTACACTCACATACACAAATTTATAATGTGCATCCACAACTGCCATTAATACCACAGAAAAGCGGCCTTTGTAATTGCGGAATGTGCTGCCTGAATGACCAGGGGGCTGTATATACATGTGTTTGCCATCCAGTGCACCCAGGCAATTTGGGTACTGCCACTTCTCAAGGAAGTCCGCAGCAGTAGCTCCAGCCTCTGATGTTGGTGTCTACAAAACAATTGCAAACACACATATCCAGTACGCTACAATTAGTAATAATGTTTCATTTACATATGAGCACTGTCCAATGTAATATTACAGATGTTTTGTTAAGTGTTACTTTTTCACCTTGAGGTAATCCTCCTTCATGACCTCATAGAGAGCCTGACACATGGAGAGGACGATCTGTGATACCGTCGTGCTTCCCATACGGTATTGGAACCCCAGGGATTTAAAGGTTTCACCTTATATGGAAATAGTATAGAAATACAAGACTCACCATTTAACTGTAACAGAGCAGGTGGAGACATGCAGAATTACAGCTGTGTGTGAAAGTTTGTGCACCCCTTTAAAACAGCATATGGTCATTTTTTAATTGAAAAAGATGAAAAAGTCTCTTGGATATATGGAAAAATAAGACATTGTGCATAATTACATTTTATTTCATAAATTGAACAAATACAAAAATAAAAAATATTCATTATTCATTCATGAAATAAAATGTAACTATGCATTGTTTCCTGATATTTCCTTTTTTCCATATACCAGAAAGACTGTTTTTACATGTACATTGTAAATTTCAATTTCAATTCATCATTTCATTGTCAGGCCTATCTGAGGTTGGCTGGAGAGCAAACGTCAGTGATTTCTCTGCGATCTATTAAATTTTTTGAGGCTGGGGTAAAAACGGGAAGGTGTTAGCTTTTCTACAACAGCAATGGTAATGTCCCTCATACAAACCTGTGGCCAAAAATCTCAGCATTAGTCCCTTGCACTGATGGCCATCCAAAAACGGGTGTTTTGCTTTGTTATTAGTGGTTGTACTTCTGTCATTTGCCTGGTTAAAAATGCCAAAAGTAGAGAAAAAGGGCTTATGCTTTTTGGTAACCTTTGCCAGGACAATATAATTCAGATATTATGTGAGTGTTATAATATGCATAAGAGGTCTATATGGACATTGTCATAAAGGATGGGTGGGATTTAAAAATAATCTCTGACAGTGTAGTCAACATAATATGTTGAAGTTATTCTAACTGATTAATCCAAATGGCAATAGTTAGCAATATTGTCATAACTTTCCTCCAGTTCCTTTTGTAGGACAGATAGACTTTGATGTCCTCGTCCATATAACCAGGGCCATGCCCACATTCTGTGGCGTCTTCTCCTCTTCTTTTTGTTGTTTTTTCGGCACAAACCACTGCACACACTAGAGCAGCTCCTGCAAGACTTACAGTTTCATAAAAGCTCAGTCTGAGACTAGGCTGTGACTCAAAACTCCAAACACTTGTCTTTAGATGTGAGCAGGTGTGAGCTGATAGTTTTCCAAGAGTCTTTTCCAAATCTTTACAAAGTCTTCTGATGTATGGGTAGCATAGGTTGTAAATACAGATACATAGATAAAGATAAAGTAATATATGTATGTATATGTCCATCAACATTCCAGTCAAACCTTCTAAAGTACTTCATGTTTGCATGTTTGATGAAAGACATTTTGACAATTCCACAATGATTTATGAATTCATTCTTTTAAAAAAATCACGTCAGTCAGTCATTAACTCTGAAGCTCACACTAAAGTCAGAGAAAAAGAGAAGAGAAAATGCTGCTATTTCTTCAAGCTGTTATGATTAGACACTGTAGTGGAAGACTATTCCAGGTTAATGGCAGCATGTTCAGTGATAAACTTACTTTACTTTCATTTCAGACAGAACCGACAGTTTTCAGTATAGGGAGGATAATGTGGCGTGATGTTTGGTGAAAATTAGTACAGCTGCAGTCCCTTGGGCAGATGATAGGACACTGAGTCCCCCCCTCAACGCACACACAGACACACACAAACACACAGCTCTGCACCATATGTCCTTTGTGCCCTTGTGTGACCGCGGCTGCACCCCGCTGCTCTTTATGGGTGTAAAGTGGAAATAATTGGCTGGCTTGTCTGTGAGAGGTCAGCGAGATGGGGAATGAAAATGAGAGAGCTATCTGGGAAAGGTCAGAGAAAGGGGGAATAGAAATGAGAGAAAGTGGAATATTTAAAGTCAATGGAGTGTGGCTTCCCCTAGGACAGAGGAGGGAGGGATGGATGGACACAGAGGTAAAAAGCAACCACTCTCACACCTCCACACACCCACACACTACCCCACTATAACTCTGTCCCTTATCTGCTGACCACAGTAATGTTAGGAAAAAGCACACAACATTATGGAAAGATGCATGCGTGAACACACTCACACACACACACACACACACACACACACCTCTTTCCCGATGACAGTACAGCTCAGTTCTTTTTCTCTTTTTTACTGATCATCACTGTTTGTCTTTTCAATTTATTTCAATTTTATTTATACAGTGGTCCCTCGTTTATCGCGGGGGATACATTCTAAAAATAACCCGCAATAAACGAAATCCGCGAAGTAAGTTTTACAATTACTATACATGTTTTAAGGCCGTAAAACCCCTAACCACACACGTTATACATCTTTTTACACGCATTTTGTACAGTACTCCCTTAATCAGGACGCAGAACACATGTGCGGTTCTCCCTTTGCCAATTTAGGTCGCAGAACACAATGCGCGTTCATACTGTACAGTACGCTGTAAAAAAAGCATGCAAAATTACACTGATAAAAATCCGCGAAACAGCGAGTCCACAAAAAAGTGAACCGCTTTATAGCGAGGGACGACTGTATAGCGCAAAATCATGACAAAAGAGATCGAAATGGGGGGGCGCTATGAAATGGAACACAAGGAGCTGCATGACCTCGCCCACACTACCTCACCGGCAAGTATGCGGTGGTTAGCCTTTGCTGGGTGTGCTTTTTCCCAGCATTGTAGACTGGTCTACACCTCTCTGGCAAGGAAACAAACAGAGCTGGTGCAGGAAGTAGAGCGCTACAAGTTACACATGACTCACACAGGAGGCGTTACAGCAGCGTGACGGCTGCGCCACATTTTAGCTGCGTCCTTTGCCCGGCGTCAACTCACACCGGGTGCGTGTCAACCACGTAACGGCAGCGTAGCGAGCCGGCTGTATTCACGCGAGATCACGCAAGAATCCTGGACGTACGCGAAAAACTGTGTATAAAGAAAACAACAACAACAAACAGCTGACTTTGCTTCTCCGACGTGGAAGAGATTATTAAAAGCATCTGTTGTGTCATAAATGATTGTGTGTTGTTCAACTTCAACAATTAGTCTCTCATCGTTCATGTTGAGACCTGGTGCCACCGGTCATGACGTAACGTTGGTGTGAAGTTGTAAAAAGCTACATGAACTGCATATTGTGTTTTATTTTGAAAGGGGGCGGAAGTTTATTACGTTGATTCTGTGTCGGATTTCCTGTCTGGTGCGCAGTGCTCTGTTGAAATTTACGAGGTTTAGCAGCGGCTTGCGTCAAAAATAGAAATGCTACGGAATGCTCGCGCCGTGACGCTTCTGGGACTAGGGGTGGCACGGTACACAAAAATCACGGTTCGGTACGTTCCTCGGTTTAGACCTTACAGTTCGGTACATTTTCGGTACAGTGCAGGGAAAAAAAACATAACCAAAAAGGCTATCCTCAAAGGCTGTTTTTATTGTGCAAATCTCAAGCTGAGGTAGCTGCAAATTCCTGAAGTAAAACAACAAGAACACAAAGTTTCCATATGCTGGTATCAGTGTTAATTTTGTCACCCATTTTTCAATTTAGTCTTAGTCTTAGTCTTGTTTCAGAGTTCATTCTTAGTCTTAGTCACTTTTAGTCTTTCACAAATCAGTTTTGTTAGTCATATTTTAGTTGACTAAAAGTCTCAAAATTTTAGTCTAGTTTTAGTCAAACGTGAACACAGGGTATTTTAATCCAGTTTTAGTCAAAACATTTTAGTCTTTTTCTATTTATTTCAGGAGTTTTTTTTTTTGTTTATTAATTCAAGTTTACTTGTGTTCCACAGCTAACACATTAAATTAAATGTCTTGATTGAATTGAATGAATTCATCTTCAATGCTACTTTGCCAAGTGTCTTCTGTTGTTTCAATACACACTTAATATGCATTTTTTAATCTACTAATAGCAGGTACACCCTATTATGACATGTTCTGTCATCTTCTACATGCAATTGTTAAATTTCAGTATAAATAAATTGATTGTATGCCAGTTGCATCTACTAAAATGTTCAAATTAAGATTCCATCACTGTTAGTGTTTAGCACAAATGGGGAGGCTAGACTCATTCTTGACTGTTATGCCATATGCACACATTTTAATAAAGTCGGGCTGCAAACGGGTTCGGGCTCTACAAAGCTGTCAATCAAAACGGGCCGGGATGGGCTTGGGTTGAATTCTATCGGGCCCGGGTCGGGTCGGTCCTGACTTCTAAGGTCCGTTTCATGCTCTAGATTGAGCTGTCCGTACACCATGTTTCTCCTGCATGCTGTTTGTTTTCAAGCAAACGTGTGGCCGTGACGTTGCTACAGTAAAAGAAGTGCTGGCACAAACACATGACAGCAGGACTGGACTTTCTAGACGAAAACAAGGAGAACGTTTTTGTTCATTTTTTATTTCTTGCATGACATTTTCATCTTGTTTTTATTTGTCAACAAAAACGCACATTGGTACATTTTTCGTCAGTGTTTTTCGAACATTGTGTCGTCTCGTCTTCGTCAAGGGAAAAGGGCTCGTTGACGCCTGAGTCTCTCGCCATTCTCAGTGTTAGCCTACTCACAACCACAACTAACCTACCAGAGGCAAAGAGCTAGCGTAGACCAATCAGAGTTTGCATGTGCAAGGTTAAATATGTCCTGAAAGAACTCCCTCGTGAAACGATAGTTCCGCATTCAGTTCTTTTGTACCGTATATTCTCCGTGAAAATGCACGTACCGTACCGAACCGTGACCCCCATACCGTGACGGTTCAATATGAATACATGTACCGTGCCACCCCTATCTGGGACGCTTCTGAGACGCGCCCTGTGTGAGTGCTCTCATTGACTAGACTATTGACATTTCTGGACATCAAAGTCGGCAAATCGCCGGGTAAACTCGGCGCAGAGTATGCTGAGTTTTTCAGCGAACTGTGCACATGGGAACACTGCGTTTTAATTGTTTGGCAGCAGGGAAAATGGCCCAGGTTTCCTTGCAGCATCTGATTCTCCCACAGGCACAATTTAGTTTTAAAAGCCCTCACTGCAGCGTACATGTCTGTGATGATACGCTCCCGTCCCTGAAGCTGCAGGTTCAGCACATCGAGATGGCTCGTGATGTCACACATGAAGGCCAGCTCACACAGAAACTTTTGCTCCTGGAGCTCTGCTGTGTCTTTCCCTTTGCTTTCCAGAAACATATTTCCTCATGGAGCTCGAAACATCTGTTCAGTACTTTTCCTTGGCTTAACCATCTCACCTCTTTATGATAAGGCACGTCTGCGTATTCCGAAACACATTCCTCCAAAAGAGGAAGAGATTTAGACCTTTGGCTCTTATAAGGTTAAGGTTGTGTTACTGTGGTCATAACATGTTCCATCTTTACGGCTTTGCCACACAGTACTTCTTGATGTATAATTCAGTGATAAACAGTTACCTCACCCACACAGTTCTCCTCCCACATCTTCTCCCGTACCCTGCCCACCAGTCCACTCTTTGGGCCGCACATCGCTGGCGCACCATCTGTCGTTAATCCCACGAGTTTATCCCAAGTCAGCTTCATTTCAGTTACACATTTGGAAACCTCTTCAAAGATTTCCTTTCCCGTGGTTGTGCCATGCATTGATTTTAATCCCACACACAGATTTGAGTCCACTCAACAGATGAAGACTGCCAGCTGGGCAGTATCAGATGTGTCGCTGCCCTCATCCACAGCAAGGGAGAATGCAACAAAATCTTTTCCCTTTTCCATCAGCTGGTCATATAGACAGCTACTGTGTTTCTGCTCAGGCTCACATTTGAAAATGCTCATTGAAGGGCCAGGCTGTTTTCTGCCTTTTTTTTTTTTTTTTTTTTGGGATGGGTAGCAGGTGCCAGTAGCAGCATGAGGTTGCTATCACTACTGTCAACAGAGGATTTCCAGAGCATTCTGGGATTTGTAGTATTAGCGGTATATGCGCTGTATAATACCAGCGGGCCAGCTCTAGTAGTCATTTGGTATTGCCTCACAGGCCAAATATAATTACACTGCGGGCCAGAGTTTGACACCTAAGGTCCAAGCGAAAATGCTGGAGAGCCTTGCATGAAGACTAAGAACAATCTGGCAGTGAGTGTATGAACCAGAGAGGCTTAAATAGAGGCTGGATTAAAAGCGCTTTGAATGGTTGGAATACTACAAAGGAGATATAAGTACGGTCAATTTTCCATTTACCAAACCTAAGCTAACCAAATAACTTAATTTTATCCAAAATGTACAAATGTAACTGACTCTAAATCAGAATCAATCAGACTTGGTTTCAAGTGTCATTGTAAGGATTTGCTACCATATATTCATCCAGTTTTAAGGAGCAGTTATAACAGACAGCTCTTTCCTATTCCCCACTCAGCCTCGTATTAGCATTAAAACAATTTGAATGGAAATTTCACATTGCTGTCTTCAATATGAATGAATTTAATCAAGCATGCCCTATAAGAAACTTCCAGTTTATATAAAGAGAGGGGGAGAGAAGCAGAATGAGTTTCATTTATCACCATCCCGTCTTGTTGACCTTGGCCATGGTGTAAAGCCATTTCAGGAAGTGAGAATGAGGATATAAAAGCTATCGAGCAGCAGTCATTAGGGAACCAAGCCAATAAGAAGCATGTTAAAGGACAGGCTTACTAACTTACCTAGATGTAGCACATGTACACAGTCACACACAGACACACACATGCAGTTCAACGATTCCACAAAGGGAACAGAACAGGAAAAATACAGATAATCGTGTTTCATGTGGATGGTATCTACAGAATAGAAGACACTTCAGCAAGAACAGATGGCTTCATGTTCTGAGGCCTTCAGCATGCTGCCGTGGACAGCTGGCTGCTATATTATGTATTACGTGTTACATGCTTCTTCTCACAAGTTTAAGAATCAGCGCTGTTTGCAAACCCTTTTACATTTTGAAGTTTACATTTCATGCCCAAAGGCGCTCCAGTTAGGACCTGCATGCCGAACTGAAGCACCTTTAATGCTTAATGTGGACAAAATAACAAAGATCAAAACTCTCTGTAGGGCAATTTGGAAGAACAGAATGAAATTACATCTTTTCTGGTACAGCAACAATGTCTATCTAAAGTTGAGAGCAAGAACAGCCAAAGTTACTGCTTATGTTTTCTCAAGTAGTACACCAGGCATTGCTCCAGAGACATAAATTCACAAATTCGCAAATTCAATTAAATGTGATTTATATAGCATCATATCATAACAAAAGTCCTAACTATAAGCTCTATCAAAAAGAAAAGTCTTAAGTCTACTCTTAAAGGTGTTGACTGTGTCTTCCCCCCCGAACCCAGAATGGTAGTTTGTTCCACAGAAGAGGAGCCTGATAGCTGAAAGCTCTGGCTCCCAATCTACTTTTGGAAACTATAGGAACCACAAGGAACCCAGCATCCTGAGAGCGCAGTGTTCTAGAAGGGTAGTAAGGTAGTTTTAGATATGATGGTACATGACCATGAAGAGCTTTGTAAGTAAGGGAGAAGAAATCCTTTGAGGCAGCTGCAAAGACATGGAAGACATCAATCAACCATGCTGCCGAGTATGTGATTGAGGTGCTGATTTCCGAGGTGAAGGTCAGAAAAAATCTTTTCGTTTTGTGGTTTGTCCTCTGGAATTAGTAATCAGAGAGCCGTACAATGTCTGAAATAAAAAAAAGGTCTGATTATGAAGTTGGATATCAAAAGATGGGTGACAAACTCATCTCTGGCATGAAAGACACCATGACTCAAACCTTGCAGGTGAATATACATACCAGTACCAACAAACTATACATCTATCAGTGTCACATTCCAATCCAATGTATTTACAATCCAATGTATGCACGATAAGCAGACTAAACTCACAGTATCCTCCTAAGGCCCAAGCTGTTTTTTTACATGCATTTTTTAATTACAAAATATAAAACATTCAAATAATAATTGTCACGGTTGCATCAGGCTACTAATGTGTTTTGAACATCATAGTAAAAAAAACAAAATGAAAACACATCATAGTGAAAAAACAAAACAAATGTTTTGCCCCCTTTTGACAGTCACAGTTATAGTATGGCTCATGTGACATTTTGTATTTGTAAAGTAAAAAAAAAAGGGTGTGATCACTGAGGACAGAAGGACCCCGCTTACGGAGGCCCAGGGGTCACTTGATGACTTTCACAGAATCTGAGAAGAGAGGAGTTGGAGGAGGAATGTGACTAGTTACACACACTCACACTCACCCACCCGCACATACGTGTTTACAGGATATATCAGGACGTATGACAAAACTGTGAAAAATGGGTACATGCCTTTGCCAAGGTCCTAGAGGCTTGGGAAACAAATGGTTTCCTCCATTTGGTTCCAGGAATGTGTTTTTGGCTAAGGCTACATTTTTGTCAAACCTGACTTTAATGCTACTTATGAGTACATTGTCAAGTTTAGGTGACTTATGAGTGCCGTAACATAACACACTGATATTTCAAGTTTAGGTGAATTATGAAACCCATAGATACACACAATTTTTTAATTGAATGTGACTCATAAAGACCAGTTAAAGATTGAGTCTGTATATTTTTAACTTGGTTTCTGTTAGATATATGTGAACTATCCACATAATAAGAGTAGATAAACTCTGACAAAAATGTCAGGTGTTCACATAAATAGAACTGGATAAAACTAGGCTGTATAGAGTCTTAAAAAGTGACATAGCTAAAAAATGTGGTCAGTCTACTGTTCAGTTCTTATAATTGTGTTGCATTTTTGAAAGTTGCAGTAAATGTTCATGAAAACAAAGACATGGGATACTTTCTTTTTTTTTTTTTTTTTACTTTTTAAATTGGCAAATTGTGTACATTTACACCAATAATGGACAAAACAGTACAAAACATATACTGAGCATCCTGAGAATGCAATACTGAAAACTTAACAAACTATAACAATCAACTTCAAAAAACTTCCTTAACAATAATGATGCACTGCAAATCAAAGCAGGAACATCTGAGCATTTAACAGCAGAACAACTTAGCACAGCATTTATAAAAAGGTATAAAATACTGAACATACCGAATACTGAGCTTTCTCAGTTGAAGGCATCTGGACTTCTTTTGCTTATTGAAGACGTTTCGCCTGTCATCCGAAAGGCTTCTCAAGTTTTAAGAGACCAGTGTGGGAATCCCAGGTATTTAACCCCGGTGGGTACAACTCTCAGGACGACCACCCAAGGTGTGGTCCCCACCTGGGTTAAACACCAGGGATTCCCACACTGGTCTCTTAAAACTTAAGAAGCTTTTCAGATGACATGCGAATGAATTGAACCTAGGGCACATTCTATAAATGTACACCAATAAATCAAACAAAAACAAACTAAACAAAACATATACTAAGCATCCTTAGAATAACACAATGCTGAAAACTTCCTTAACAATCATGATGCACTGAAAATCAAAGCAGAAGCATCTCAGCATTTAACAGCAGAACTTCAATGTTGAACAACTTAAACCTTCAATGAATGAATTAAACCTCTATTTACTCATCTTCCTTTTTAGCGCAATTATTCTATTGTGGATGTAGTACTTGATAGCAGCCCAATCACGCTCTTTAAGAGCCACTGCCTCTGCTTTCAGGCAGGACTTGCAGTCCCTTTTACCTGGCACATTGCAATGTTTTATGAAATGAGACGTGTCTTTCAACAGCCCCCACTTCATCATTTGTCCATTTGCTTCTCGCCTTTGCAACTGTCATAAGTGGGGGAAAAAAGAAAATCTCTTAACAATGGAACAATGGCTCTACTAAAGTGAAAAATGCAGACTAGGAAATAGATTTTTTAAATATTTCAGTTAACATGAATACAACCAACCTTGCTTTTGTTGACGTTTGGACATTGAAGCTTGAGATATGCCCTCCAGGGTGGTTGAGGCAGATGTGCCCTCCATGAAACCACTTTAAATGGATCTTGAAAGTAGAAACTGCTACCAATTTTGATATCTTTTTATCTCTCAATACTTAGACTCTAGAATTTATGAAGAAGATCAACTTACCAGAGCTCGCCATGGCCACTGAGAGTCCCCATAGTTGTATGTAATCTCAGTCTCTGCTGGGATGTTTTTAATGGCAAACAAGCAAAGATGAGGTGTGCCCTGGATCGTCAGTTTTTTCACTTTGCAGTTTGGAGAAATGTCATCATCATTTACTAGCCGGCTCAGTGAGTCATCATCTCGTGAGGCATCAATGCTAAATTTGAACAAGGAAACACACGCAAGTTTTTTTCAGCATTGAGTATTAATATATGTATATATAATATTGTCAAGTACAACCCATCTCAAATGGGCCTTTACTTACCACCATGTGGCATTGCCCCATACAAAGTCAAAGAGGAAGGCATTTTTCTTGTCCGAGTACTCTTTTTGCATCTTGTCCCGTTCTTCTTTAGGGATCAACTCCCTGCGGTATTTAAGCACGAACGACCCCTTTTCGATTGGAGTGCATGTGAAGACACCAAATCCTAATACACCAAAAGTCATTAGTTAGTGTCGAGTAATACAATGGGGGGCCTAGCAGCATAACAGCATAGCAGGCAAGCCTATGCCTGCTCAGGAAGGCATCATGAGTCCATACACCAAATTACGTGTCGATATATCAAGGCATCACAGAGATATTGGCCCACTTCCTGTTTGGTGGCTTTGGTTATGGCAAAAGAGTTTGGAGTTCAGACATAATACTTCAACCATCAGCCAGCCTTTTTTTGTAAATTATTTCAATGGTACAATGTACAGCTCTTAGCTGCACCAGAGTTAGCTGTAAGCTCGTTTAGTTTACTAGCATATCACATTTGACTAACATTTTCAACCCAACTAATCGACATATGTATGTATGTATTTAGTGATTGAATGGTTATTTATTACATTTAGACAATTTACAGCTTTTTAGCTGCACCAGAGATTTTTTTTCTCATTTTACATGTGTGCATGTTGTCAAGTGAGTTGAGATCCCTGATCCGCTGACACAACGGAAAAGTTAAAATAACAACCTGTGAGACGGATGACAGTGTGTCTCACTGTCTTGCCTAGCAAATGGGGAAGTGAAACCCCCCAGCAGACGGCCTGAAAATGGGGAACGAAGAGACTTTTCATTTATGCCAGTAATGTTAAGCCTTTGGACATTTAAAAAATATATATGAGTGAGTAATGCATAAAGATAAAAATGAGCTAAGCTAAAATGTGATTAATGATGATTCTGTGTTTAAACAAATGCAAAAATGAACTGTTGAAATGAGTGTAACCATAAGAAAAGATTGTGATTATAACTGAAGATTCTGACTACTGGAGATTGTGAAATCATTAATAAGTTAGTAGCTAAGGTAAAAAATAATAACTAAATCATGCTGAGGGGTTGAGGAAGCGAAACTTGAGCAACCAGTCTGGAGAAAGGGTGAGAAGGGGATAAGTGAAGCAAACAGGAAACATCTGGAGGGACAAACAGAGAGGATGAACTATGACAATCACCACCTAATATGGTTGGACTCCAGCAAGTGACTCATTGTAGCCTGGTAGGGGGAAAATCCAACAAACGGGGAGTATAAGAGCCACTGCACAACGGAGATCGGGGTTATCCTCGTCAGCCGGCACCCAAGTTCGAGACATGCTGGACGACAGACCAAAACGGGAGCATTGAATCTACGGACTTAGACACCAAACCACAGAGAGGGAAGATGAACGGCCCAACATCGCAAGAGAAGAATCCGGTGAGTCACAGCTGGCAAGAGGGAGCCGAGCCAAGGAGGATAACCACCCCCAAACCAGCTGTGGGTCTCGACTGGACCAACCAGAATTCTTTTCGTGTTCATCCTGCCGAGGAGAGACTGTGGATGTCGGGGACTTTCTGGGCTTTGGACAAAGCCAGGGACTCTCGATGAAATCCAGCAGTTCGGCAGTCGTGAAAGGATTGGATCGACTGATCACCGCTTCACCCTTTCCCTCCCTCTCTCCAAATTGGACCAACCTCAGTAACTCAGCAGCAGCCTTCGTATCAGGTTAGCAAATTGATTAATATAAGGATAGTGATTTTAGAGGATAGGATTAATCAAATCTGAATGAATTAAACTGTATGCTCGCCCTTGCTAAACTTTGCAATAAATATATTCACTGCAGTTAAAGATTAAGTTGTGGACCTCACATTTATAACATCTCCTATAGGGTGTAATCATGAGGTATAGTGTGTTTAACATCAAATAAGGTTCTAACAGGTTACTCTAGCCCACTGAAATTAACAGACCCTTGGGGCTCACTGTCCGAGCCATTAAAAAATATCCTAGCACCATACCAAGTGCACAGATCTATGAGAGGAGAGCTGCCGTGAACGCACGCGGCTAGTGTAGTATTTGGCCCACAGGGGCTATTCGGTCAGGTGCTATACTAGAGTAAGCAGGGTAGACGTGCGGATGAAGGCAGTTAGAAGCTAGGCGAATCTCCTCGCCACCAGCTTAAACAGTCCTCTAAACCGTCCCGATAGGGTAAGACCCACGGGCTTGAGGATCGGACCCGTGAGACGGAGAGCTGGACCGGTACCACCTGTAAAGGGGTTAACTCGGGATCTAACAATATTTACTAGCGTATTAGCTGTTTAGAGGAGAGTCAGTCCATGAGTACATGTACGTGTACGTCATGTTTAGCGACATGCTAAGTTCTTATTTTTACACTTTTTTTTTCCAAATTTGCTCTTCATTACAAACATCCAACGCTTCTATAAATATTTAAATAAGAATAAGCCATAAAATAAGACAGGACTTCTTACCTGGTCGACGTTTGTGTATAGAGCTGCCACTTGAATCTTCCCTTGTGTTCGCTGCCATATTTAATTTTTACCGTAGTATGTTAGACTCTTCTGACACCAGATGGCAGCATAAGTGCCCACATACATGTCCATAACACCCCTAATTCAACAGTGAACACGACTGTGGACATAAGAGCTAAAAAAAAAGTGCTGTCCGCGCAAGCCCTAGGAGGACCCAGATGAGATCACAGATTACAATATGTAAACTGGGGAGTCCATGACAGAGACACATCTCCAAAGCCAGCCTGAGTCAGGAGGAGGAGGAGGAGAGGGGGATTCATATAAGGCCAGTGTCCACAACAGTTAACGGTGTGCACCTGGGATCTGCTGCTGTGTGTCCTTGCAAACACTGCTACTCCAAGTCACACCAAGATGTTTCACATTCTGTTCATCACTGGTAAAAAGTTCCATATACAGTTGCAATCAATACCCCAAAGATTTTAGGAATTTATCAATTAAAATTTTTAAAGAGCACAGTTCTACTTAGGATGACTTCTTCATGAGTTGAGTGATACATGAAACATACATGATGATACATGATAGCAGTAAAGAAGCTTATCTATGGAGAAGCTTTTAATTTGACATATCAACCAGGCCACACAAGTGGTTTAGTATTGCATTCTTATAAAGCTAGGTGATTTTATGATGTGTGGTTATCTGGAGTCCACTATCCTTTGCAGTCATAGTACTACATGTTTGATCACATTTGCAGCCCACTTAGAGGAACATTATTATAAATGAGGACATTTCCCAGCAGTAATTACATTGTCAGTAACTCCATGCATTCTGATATGTCCTCTTATACACAGAGGGAGTCTGGTACCATGCCAACAAACCCTTCAAACCTCTCCTTGTGCAGCCTGTGTCTTGGCAGATTTGTTCTGTCATTTGCTCAATCTCTTTCACTGATTTATGCAGCAACTCAAGTCAAGTGCTGTCATTATTTCCGAGCTGATGCTGGCACTCCTTGGACAGACTTAAACTTCCTCCATGTCTGACTGATCTGAGTGTAATCATAACCAAAAATCACTTTGCAGATTGGTGCAGTCAAGGATATCCCCAGAGAAGAGGGGTTTCATGCTCAAACAGCTGAGGTGGAATATTTAGTCACTGAGTCACTTTGACTAAGTATCACTTCGACTTATCTATCTCACAATTTTGACCTAAGAAGAAACAATTTAGATATCTCTATAAAATTTCAACTTTTACCATTGCATACATTTGCTGCCTATTAATGATTTATTCTTGGTAGGTCAAACAATGAATAAGAAAAAATTGTAAGATACAAAAAAGAAATTATAAGATGATTAATCAGAATTATTGATCTAACCTTTATTTAACCAGGAAAGACCCCATTGAGATTAAAAACTCTTTTTGAATGGACTCCTGGTCAAGGCAGGCATCAGCACAGACTAAGAACAGGTCAGTTAAAACAGATACAAAACAAAGAGATAGTATTACAACACATAATAATCTAAAAAATGATAAGATCTCAGTAGAAGCTATAAATTCAACAAAATCAACACGACACATGATTCTGTCTTTCTGAATGGATGTAAAAGCATTCAAAGAAATCAGATCTATATCTATATAATATCTATAATATTCTGTAATACATTCCAGTCTGAGGGTGCATCCAGTAGTAGAGTATCCAAATGTCCTCTTCCCAAGTTCTGTATGAACATTTGGTAAAGACAACAGACAGGGTAAAAGTCCCTTGATATTGTACTGTACTGTACTGTACTGGTACTGTGCATCACACTTCATAGAAATGATGACTGTTTAGGTCAAAATTGTTGGATAGGTGATTCATAATTTATATATATGTACCTTACCCCTCTAGAACACTGCGCTCTCAGGATGCTGGGTTCCTTGTGGTTCCCATAGTCTCCAAAAGTAGATTGGGAGCCAGAGCTTTCAGCTATCAGGCTCCTCTTCTGTGGAACAAACTACCATTCTGGGTTCGGAAGCAGACACGGTCAACACTTTTAAGAATAGACTTAAGACTTTCCTTTTTGATAGAGCTTATAGTTAGGGCTGGCTCAGGTCATCCCTTAGTTATGCTGCTATAGGACTAGACTGCCGGGGGAATCCCCCTCCCTCCCCTCTCTCTCTCTATCTCTATGCTGACAGTACATGCAACCAGGATGAAAACTGAGTTTGGTCGAAGAAGTCATTTCTGTATAGTCTTAGCATTGCTACTGTTGGTTCACTTAGTAAATATGTGGAAATGGACTGACGCACTTTTTCCTCACAAATGACATTACAGAAGAGGACAAGAAACACTCCATGCTTCTCAGTCTGTGCAAGGCTAAAATTAATAAACTGATACACAACATGGCCATGCCGTGTATCCCAGGAGGTATAGGATTTAAGGAGCTGGTGAAGATGGTGCAAGACCACCACCCAGAGCCATATCAAATCAAATCAAATCAAATCAAATTTTATTTGTAAAGCCCAAAGTCACAAAGTACATTTGCCTCAGAGGACTTTACAATCTGTACAGGGAGTGACACCCTCTGTCCTTAGACCCTCGGTTCCAGTGAGGAAAAACTTGCCCACAAAAAACCTTTAACAGGGAAAAAAGGTGGAAGAAACCTCAGGAAGATCCACAGAGTAGGGATCCCTCTCCCAGGACGGACAGACGTGCAATAGATGTCACGTGTACAGAACAGATCAACACAAACATATTGTACAATTACAATGACTGATAAAATGACAATGAATTACAATGAATGATAAAATGACAATGAATTACAATGAATGATAAAATGATTACAGCAGCAGTGGAACCTGTGATAGAGATAGAGAGACACAGATGCACAGCAGCAAAAAATCATTACGTCTGTTCGTCTTCTCCTACGTCATCCGGATTCGGGTCGCGGGGGCAGCAGCTTCAGCAGGGAAGCCCAGACTTCCCTTTCCCTGGCCATTTCATCCAGCTCTCCCAGGGGGACCCCAAGGTGTTCCTAGGCCAGCCGAGAGACGAAGTCCCTCCAGTGTGTCCTGGGTCTTCCCCAGGGCCGCCTACCGGAGGGACGTGCCCAGAACATCTCACCATGGAGACGTCCAGAAGGACATCCTCACGAGATGCCCGAGCCACCTTAACTGGTTCCTCTCGATGCGGAGGAGTAGAGGTTCTACTCCGAGCTCCTCGCGGATGGCCGAGCTTCTCACCCTATCTCTAAGGGAGAGCCCAGCCACCCTGCGAAGGAAGCTCATTTCGGTCACTACTCAAAGCTCGTGACCATAGGTGAAGGCAGGAACATAGATCGACTGGTAAATCGAGAGCTCCGCCTTTCGAGCTCAGCTCCTTCTTTACCACGACGGACCGGTGCAGAGTCCGCATCACTGCAGAAGCTGCACCGATCCGCCGGTCGATCTCCCGTTCCATCCTTCCCTCACTCGTGAACAAGACCCCGAGATACTTGAATTCCTCCACTTGAGGCAGGATCTCATCCCTTTTCCGGCTGAGAACCATGGCCTTGGATTTGGAGGTGCTGATTCTCATCCCAGCCGCTTCACACTCGGCTGCAAACAGCAGAGAGCTGAAGGTCACGCTCCGATGAAGCCAACAGGACTAGATCGTCCGCAAAAAGCAGCGACCCAATCCTGAGGCCACCAAACCGCAGCCCCTCAACGCCTTGGCTGCGCTTAGAAATTCTGTCTATAAAGGTTATGAACAGAACCGGTGACAAAGGGCAGCCCTGGCGGAGTCCAACTCCCACGGGAAACGGGTCCAACTTACTGAGTTACCGAGAGTACAGGGACCAGATAGCCCATATTAATGGGTCCGGAACCCCATACTCCCAGAGCACCCCCCACAGGACTCTCCGAAGGACACGGTCGAACGCCTTCTCCAGGTCCACAAAGCACATGTAGACTGGTTGGGCGAACTCCCATGCACCCTCCAGGACCGCGCTAAGCCTTGAGGAACTCGGGCGGACCTCATCCACCCCCAGGGCCTTGCCACCGAGGAGCTTTTTGACTACCTCAGTGACCTCAGCCCCAGAGATGGGCGAGACCGCCACGGGGTCACCAGACTCTGCCTCCTCAAAGGAAGACGTGCTGGTGGGATTGAGGAGGTCTTCAAAGTATTCCCTCCACCGACCCAAGACGTCCACAGTCGAGGTCAGCAGCACCCCGTCCCCACTGAACACAGTGTTGACAGTGCACTGCTTCCCCCGCCTGAGCCGCCGGATGGTGGTCCAGAACCTCCTTAAAGCTGTTCAAAAGTCGTTCTCCATGGCCTCACCGAACTCCTCCCACGCCCAGGTTTTTTCCACCGCAACCGCCGAGGCCGCAGGCAAGCCATTAAAGTCAGTTGAATGTAACCAGTGCAGAGGAGCACATTTTGCTAATGACTGCTTTTAAAGACACTGTATGTCATAACTGTAAGAAAAAGGGGCACAATGCAAAGAAATGTAGTGCTGCTAGTAAAGAGTAAACAAAAAAAGGAGTAGGGGTCAAATCCCACAATGAACACACATCACCTGCAGAGTGAGGAGGCTGATCAGCAGGTTTCCTTTAACATGTTCAACCTCATCGCGCTCAGTGAGCCAAAGGCTAAGCTCATCAAGTCAACAATGCAGATAAATGGAAAAGAGCTGGAGATGGAGGTGGACATGGGCGCCTCAGCATCAGTGATACCTCAGGGGAAGCACCTGCACTTAAAGAGACTAATGTCAGACTGAGAACATGGTCAGTGCGTTCCACTTCTTGGAGCTATAGAACATAACATTGTGTACCAACGGCAAGACACTACAGTGAGACTGTTTGTGGTCAAGATGGATGGGCCAAATATGCTAAGATGTGGCATCCTACAAAAAGCTTGGCTGAACTGGGGGGAAATCAAGTCTGTGTTTCTGGTGTCATTCATAAGCTGATGTGAGGAGAAGCCAGTGAATTTGTGAGCAGATGATTGATGAGGATTTTTAATTCTGACTTTTTGTGGAGGAATGGCTGCTTCCTCTGTCCAGTATGTGTGTTAAGTAAATAGGACATCTAGCTTCATCTTTTGAACCTTCTCTTTGTGTTTTGAGGGTTCAGACTGCTGTAAATGAATTTCAACTCTTTGCATCTACAACAAGCTCGGCAGTTAATATTTAGGTGATGAGATTCATTGGGTCTTGAAGTTCCAAAGTCGAGAAGAAACTGTTTAATTTGACTTTGTGTTGTAAATGTGTCCTGTGGAGTGACTTTCCCAAACTATCACACTGCAGTCCCATTCAATCCCCAGAAGCCACCTCACAGCAGCTTTTAAATGCACACATATGACTGGAATTCTTATAAGGTATTAGTAAAAGTCTGTCTTACCTTCAGCCCTCTGCTCTCTTTTTCTCTTTCCCTCTCCACCTCCACACCTCAATCCCTCGTTCGCATCACCCTGATTCCAGCACCAACCTAAAAGCTCTCATCTCTGGCTCTGTTGTTATTTTTGTCTCCACTGCACTCATGCTGGCCTAATGAAGTGTGGACGAGCCTATGGTGACTGGATTGCATTTATCATTGACTTTGAGTTTAGTTTACAGAGCTCTGAATAATTTATTATGTATGAATGGGGGTTTAGAGTCTATCGCAGTTTGATAATGTATTCCTCCTTGAAGCCTTCCCTGAATCCTGATGAAGCAAGCTGAGCTTCTGTGCTTACACACACAATGTGTGCTGATGTGGCTGCTGTACAGTAGGCTGGAATGTGTTTGGAAACTGATATGCCCTGATTCCCTCCTCATAGCTTCAGGGTAAGGTTTTTTTTCTCACTGATCTTAAGGCATTCAACAGATGGAAACAAATCAATGCAAATAAAGACTGAATTCGGAGCACATCACCACGGTAAAAATGTTTTTGTAGCAGGGTTTTACCTTGATTTCATGAAAGGGAACATAAGTGTAGTCGTCAGACATACTGATGTTGAAATGTATTGTGTTGTCTTCCCAAAGTGCAGACTGGGGCAACAAAGAGTTATTTAAACAGCAAAATGTGAACCATTAGATGTCTGAAGTGGACCAGATAGAGAGCTGGGTCCTATTTCAGTTACAATGTAAATATTATAAATGAGAAACCTAGAGCAGTGAAACATTGAGCATGATGTCTCTGCATGCACACAGCACTTCAGAGACTGCACTGAAAAGTATTTCTGTTAAAAGAGAGTACAGTTCTGACTCTGATCTTGCACTCAAAAAGGTCTAAAGTCGGCATAAACATAAATTCAGCACAGAATAATATTGAATTAAAATAAGACCGTGCAAAGGTGACTACTTTGAAGAATGTAAAACATAAAACATATTCTGCTTTATTTACATGTATTTATTCACCACATAATTCCATCTGTGTTTTGATGTCCTAAGTGTTCATTTACAACGTATAAAACTAAAAATGAAGAAAAAACATTGAAGGAGAAGTATGAAAGTAGATTAGTGCCATATATCTGAAGAAGAGCAGACTATGATTTGCACTTGTAAAACCCGTAATTCGCAACTTGTGAATGCGCATCTCGCAACTTGTGAACGCGCATCTCAGAGTTTGTAAGTGTAACTTCAGATCCACACATCTGCAAAAAGCAAACTGCAAGCATATTTCACAACTTGTGAAAGCGCATCTTCGAATTTGCACTTGTAACTTCAGTTGATTTTTTTTAACACTGAATTTATTTTGGACATGAAAAAAATAATAGCTAAAAATTTTATGGTTTTCTTTTGGTGTGTTTTATTTTCAATTCAAAGTTGCGATTTTGATGATGAGAAAAATTCAGTATTAGAATTCTCTAGTACATCAAACTCAGATGTGCACGAAATACTCTCATAGACGAACACAGGGCTTAGAGTAGAAAGACCCACAAAAAAAGAACACTGACGACAGCTGGAAAGGAGAAACCAGCAAAATTTGTGATGAATTTAAAACTCAAATCAATGCAGGTCTCTGTTGTTGAAAATTGTTAATCATTGTGGTGGGGAAAATATACAGAGCTAAAACCCACATTGTGTCTGTGCCAAATAGTTTTCCAAATATTAGGGTAGACATCAATAAATCATCTGCCTCATTTGCTGACACACAATGGTCCTTGTGATAGGTGGGGGTTACTCTCTGTTAGTTGAGTATTAATTAATGTAATTAATTTAACCTTTGGAAGTGGACATCCTTCAGGTTGTAAAAACACAGATCAGTTCTGACGTCGTACGCGTATCCTGCCTGCTTAGACCATGTCACTCCGTAACCGTAACAATGCCAGATTGGCCGCTGCTGTCGACATTGCGGGCCGAAGGAGACAACATTGGGTGAATTCCAGACTGCATGGACGACAATACAGAGCACGCTTTTAACTGTAAGCTGTCCCAGCCTCTGTATGGCAAGACAAACCATCGACATACCCCTATCAACCACGCTGGGAAGCTGCATCCTGGCTACAATCGATGCAAAAGGAATCAATAAACAACACGATAACATAAAATATTAGTTATTAAATAATATTATATTATTCAATAATAAGACTATCTGGATCATTGCTAGGCATGCAAGGTTTATAAAGACTTAGACCGGGTAAGCAGATCATGGGAAAAGTACTACAAGTGTTCATGAATGGAACAGGACGGGTCACTGCTAACATACCGTGTCATTCAGGAGTAGAAGGCCGGTTCAATCGTAAGCAGCAAGTATAAAATGTAATAACTACGTGAAAGATCCCTCTACATTAGTTCACCATGACAGTGGTATACACCAGTGATACTGCGTCCAGGTACTTCTCTACAATAAAGAGTCGGGGCATTAAGGTGGCATAGCGTAGCAGAGCGTATCTGGACCATACAGGATGCTACCATTGACTTGTGGACTAGAAATCATCTACGCAATACACCGTGTTCATATAATAGACGAGAACGAGATTATGTCATCGACATGACAGGTTCATTAATAAACACGCGATCATGCTAATACAGTATCATAAATGGACAAGCTGAGGTCATCTACATACCAAAGGTCATAAACAATGGAACTCAGTAATGTGATAATTTCCAGAGTATATTTGCATTGTTTGTATTTGCTGTTTCATGTATGTACAGATTGAATCTCAGCATGACTGCTGTGACCTGAAACTGAACTCAAAAGCTTCACGCTAAATAGCTGACTGACACCATTAGCTAATGCAAAGGCATTTTAAGTACACCAAGAATAGCAAGAATTGCCTAAAACTCTAAGCAAAAGCGAAGGAAGATGAGAGCCATGTCATCGCTACCCACAACCCAACTCTGAAACACCTGCTGACATCCTCGTCTGTCCTGCTGTACATCCACATCCAATTTTATGTTCCTTCTTAGTCTAATGTTTATAAATTAAACCATGATTCCTCAGAAGTTGCAAACTAAGATGTCACACTACAAGGTTCTCCATAGCAACACACCATCCCGATACAGATATATGTTCTCTCTCACACTGGTTGATTTACATTTACATTTGCTTTAGTCATTCAGCAGACCGCTTGTATCCCAAACAACTCTACAGAAAAGGGGAAATCAATCAAGGTGGTGGATATGGTCCTTCAAAATCCCAAAATTATAAAGCACAACCGTCATTGCCAAGTCTATAATAATCTTGTCTTGATTCTGTTGTTTCTGTTAGTTACACTGTCACTAACCAGACCTGCACATCCTACTCACAAGATTCAACTCCCTCATATCATCACATCAAAACAAAATACACAAAGACCCTGAAGAACATTCACTAATAAACAAACAAAGACATGCTCAACTGTTCCAAGCTCGTTTCTGCATAAACTTACAAGAATTCATTCCTTCCACAAAGCAAAACAAAAATCACCACCTGAACCACCCTAACATGGTAAAACATAATTTAACTTTAATTGAATTTATATGTACTGAAGGTAGAGCGGACAAAAATCACAGCAGTAAGAAACTGTTATATAACTGTTACAACTTTATAAACGTTTTGTAATATTGTTTTGTAACTCTGCGGGACTTCTGTCCCACGTCATCACAAACGAAAATCTGATCTCTGCATCAATCTCTGCAACATTTATTTGTGTTTCGTGCTTCACAGTTGAGGAAGAATACATCAATGTATCCCTAATCCTGTTAAATATGTTTCACTTGATGGACAATAAAGTTGTGTTGGTTTGTATTCAAAGTCTAAGATGTACATGCGTACATCAACACTGTGTTTCTACTATACCCGGCAGAACAAAGAAAGATGCAAAGGGCACGAAAAAACCAGCGGTAACAGAGGAAAGGCTGTAACTCGTACCCCTAATAACGCGGGTTTGGTTGAACTATTCGTATGTCAATTGACCAAGTATTGCCACACGTGACGAGGGTTGATCCTCTATCATGATTAAAGCTTGTAAAAGATAAGCGTGGCTGAAGGTGAGAAAAAAACGAAGATACGGAGGGGAACTAGGCAGGGGAAAAGGGGGGCGGGGGGGTGGTCGGCGGCTGTCTTCGCTGAACAGGCAGGGGCCGGTGGTAGAACGGGGCGGCGGATAGCATAGACAGAGTAAAAACGGGGCCTTACTGCAGTCTACCGAGTATAGCGTGCACCAGGAAAACATGCGGGTTGTTGGCAAACATAAACATCATACACAATGTACCTTTGTCTCATAGAAAGTTCATCTGTCCAAACAAAAAATTCGTCAGGATTAAGACAATTTTATTAAACAGAGAAAGAAACATTTAAAAAAACCAAAAAAAAGGAAACAATACGCACAGAAACGCTGCAGCTGCACAAGTTGCTTGATTGTCAGGTCAACAAAAAGAGAGCAAGTAAAACACACATACACACGCACACAACATGCCGTACTTAGTAATTCGTTTAATCCTGTGTAGCGTCCGGGAGAAGTTAAGCGTCACTTTAAAGTCTGTAATGTAGATGGATGACAGGGACGACTGATCTGACTGACTGAGGGGGAGGTTGTTGACCTTCTTACCTTGTTCCAATATATACTTGATAACATCATTGACCTCCCTGTGATTGTCACAGATGGGACAGTATGCGTGCAGTGAGAACTCTAGTAGCAAAACTCGATGGTTGATAAAAATAACCCAAGAATCAACTAGACTGAAGTTCAGAATTCAACAAACACATGCAGAACCGGAAAGTGACACAAACATTTCCAACAGGAAATAATATTATTTATTGATTGGACAGTCAATTCTTGTTAAACGTTTCGGTGGGTTTGTTCTGTAATGATCAGTTGTATATGTTTCAGCTGTTCTGTAATGTTCAGTGTATACCGTTCGTGTTTTGTATTGTTTCAGTTGTTGTCTTACGGTTTCAATGTTCTGTAAGATTCAGTTGATAGTTCAGTGTTTGTAATGTTACGGTGTTATACGGTTTCAGTGTTCTGTACTGTTAAGTGCTCCCCCCATTTACTGTTTCCGTGTCTGTATGTTTCAGTTGTTATACTGTTTCCGTGTTCTGATATGTTTCAGTGTATACGGTTTCAGTGTTCTGTAATGGTTCAGTTGTATTACGGTTTCAGTTGTTCTGTACTTGTTTCATTGGTATATGGTTTCAGTGTTCTGTAATTTTCCGTGTGTTATACTGTTTTCATTTGTTCTGTAATGTTTCAGTTGTATACGGGGTTTCAGGTTGATGGAGGTTCAGTTGTTCTACGGTTTTCCGGTTCTGTAATGTTAAGTTGTATACTGTTTCAGTGTTCTGTAATGTTTCAGTGTCTGTACTGTGTGTATATGTATATCTGTTTTAAGTGTCTGTCAGTGTTCATACGGTTTCAGCTGTTCTGTAATGTTTCAGTTGTATACGGTTTTATGTTGTCTTGTTCAGTGTAACTGTTTCAGTGTTCTGATACATGTTCAGTTGTATACGTCTTCGTGTTCGTACGTTTCAGTTTGTATTACTGTTTCAGTGTGTTCTTTAATGTTCAGTTGTATACAGTTTCAGGTTCGTATGTTCGCGTTTAATGCGATGTTCTGATTCTTGTATACGTTCATGTGTTCTGTATGTTTCAGCTGTATAGTCTGTTGTATTTCTATTAGGTTTCCAGTGCTTAATGTTCAGTTGTACTACTTGTTTGTCAAGATCCGTTATGTTAAGTTCTAGTGTTCGAAGTGCGCGCAACCATAAAAAAAAACCATTCAAAACTGTACTTTCAGTTCCACAGTGTTCTGTAAGTTCATGTTGTATACGGTTTCAGGTTACTTGCTGTAATGTTCAGTTGTATACGGTTTCAGTGTTCTGTATGTTTCAGTTGTATCGGTTTCTGTTCGTAATGTTCGTGAGTAAGGTCTGATTTCGTTATACTGTTTCCAGGTTCTGTAATGTTCAGTTGTATACGTTTCATTTTCAGTGTATGAAGTTCAGTTGTATTTACGTTTCAGGGTTCCGTAATGTTCAGTTGTATACTGTTTCAGTGTTCTGTATGCACGTTGTATACCTGTTTCGTGTTCTGTTATGTTCCGGCTATACGGTTCTTCAGTGTTCTGTAATGTTTTCAGTTGTATACGGTTTCGTGGTTCTTGTAATGTTCAGTCCTGTATATGTTTCAGTTCGTCTGTAATGTTTCAGTTGTATACGTTTCAGTGTTTGTAATGTTCCAGTTGTATAGGGTTTCAGTGTTCTGTAATGTTCAGTGTCATTACTGTTTCAGTGATTACTGTATGTTCAGTTGTATTTCACAGTTTCAGCTGTTTCTGTAATGTTGTTGTATTACTGTTTCAGGTCTGTTTATGTTCAGTTGTATATTCGTTTGTAATTCGTTGGTATCGGTGTTCTGTAAGTTTCAGTGTTTACGGTTCGTGTTCTGTTATGTTTCAGTTGTATACGGTTTCAGGCTTCTGTAATGTTCAGTTGATATGGTTTTCAGTGTTTTAATGTTCAGTGATATGTTTAATCTGAGTTAGGATCCCTTCAGTTCTGTTGTTCTGTATATGTTCAGTCTCTGTAATCTCCGTGTATGTTTCAGTGTTCTTTAATGTTCAGTGTATACTGGTTCAGTGTTCTGTAATGTCAGTTGTATACGGTTTCAGTGTTCTTAGTTTCCGTTGTATACGGTTTCAGCGTGTTCTGTAATGTTCTAGTTTGATAGGTTTCAGGTCATGATGTTTCCTTGTGTAGCAGTGCTGTATTTCAGTGTATACGGTTTCCAGTGTTCTGTTAAGTGTCATTGTATGTACTGTTCTCAGTGTTCTGTAATGCTTCAGTTGTATTACGGTTTTAGTGTTCTGTATGTTTCTAGTTGTATACTGTTTTGTGTTCTGTAAATTGTTAGTTGTTATACCGTCTTAGGTTCTGTAATGTTCAGTGTACGGTTTCAGTGTTTATGTAAGTGTTACTCTAAGTTGTATGTTTCACGTGTCCGTTCAGTGTTCTGTAATTGTTTCAGTTGTTACCGGTTTGTGTTCTGTATTTGTTCATGTTTTATATCTGTTTCGTAGTGTTATGTCATGTTCAGTTGTATATGGTTTCGTGTCTGTATGTCACTGCTTGGTCTTAAGTTGTTGTATACGGCTTTCAGTGTTTCTGTATGTTTCAGGGTTGGTTGTATTTAGTTGTATCTGGTGTTTAGTGTTCTGAATGTTTTCAGTATATACGGTTCAGTGTTCTTGTAATGATAGTTGTATTACTGTTTTGTTTCGAATGTCAGTGTATGGTATTGTCGTCTGTATGCTGTAATTGTATATTTTCAGGTTCTGTATATGTTCGTTGTATCTACGGTTTCAGTGTTCTGTAATGTTTCCGGTTAGGATGTAAT